>NC_135559.1:16963549-17008549 GCF_964340395.1 Glandiceps talaboti
ACAGCATGGTAACCTTTCTTGTGTAGATGTGTATAGAAGTATGTAGAATAGATGAAGACATCATTGTGATTCATACATACTTTACATACCTGTTTTGTCCACTTGTTGACAGCATGGTAACCTTTCTTGTGTAGATGTGTATAGAAGTATGTAGAATAGATGAAGACATCATTGTAATTCGTACATACTTTACATACCTGTTTTGTCCACTTATTGACAGCATGGTAACCTTTCTTGTGTAGATGTGTATAGAAGTATGTAGAATAGATGAAGACATCATTGTGATTCATACATACTTTACATACCTGTTTTGTCCACTTGTTGACAGCGCATGGTAACCTTTCTTGTGTAGATGTGTATAGAAGTATGTAGAATAGATGAAGACATCATTGTAATTCATACATATTTTACATACCTGTTTTGTCCACTTGTTGACAGCATGGTAACCTTTCTTGTGTAGATGTGTATAGAAGTATGTATAATAGATGAAGACATCATTGTAATTCATACATACTTTACATACCTGTTTTGTCCACTTGTTGACAGCATGGTAACCTTTCTTGTGTAGATGTGTATAGAAGTATGTATAATAGATGAAGACATCATTGTAATTCATACATACTTTACATACCTGTTTTGTCCACTTGTTGACAGCATGGTAACCTTTCTTGTGTAGATGTGTATAGAAGTATGTATAATAGATGAAGACATCATTGTAATTCATACATACTTTACATACCTGTTTTGTCCACTTGTTGACAGCATGGTAACCTTTCTTGTGTAGATGTGTATAGAAGTATGTAGAATAGATGAAGACATCATTGTAATTCATACATACTTTACATACCTGTTTTGTCCACTTGTTGACAGCATGGTAACCTTTCTTGTGTAGATGTGTATAGAAGTATGTAGAATAGATGAAGACATCATTGTAATTCATACATACTTTACATACCTGTTTTGTCCACTTGTTGACAGCATGGTAACCTTTCTTGTGTAGATGTGTATAGAAGTATGTAGAATAGATGAAGACATTGTAATTCATACATACTTTACATACCTGTGTCCACTTGTTGACAGCATGGTAACCTTTCTTGTGTAGATGTGTATAGAAGTATGTAGAATAGATGAAGACATCATTGTGATTCATACATACTTTACATACCTGTTTTGTCCACTTGTTGACAGCATGGTAACCTTTCTTGTGTAGATGTGTATAGAAGTATGTATAATAGATGAAGACATCATTGTAATTCATACATACTTTACATACCTGTTTTGTCCACTTGTTGACAGCATGGTAACCTTTCTTGTGTAGATGTGTATAGAAGTATGTAGAATAGATGAAGACATCATTGTAATTCGTACATACTTTACATACCTGTTTTGTCCACTTGTTGACAGCATGGTAACCTTTCTTGTGTAGATGTGTATAGAAGTATGTAGAATAGATGAAGACATCATTGTAATTCATACATATTTTACATACCTGTTTTGTCCACTTGTTGACAGCATGGTAACCTTTCTTGTGTAGATGTGTATAGAAGTATGTAGAATAGATGAAGACATCATTGTGATTCCTCATTAACAATTCATGATACCCATTAATCACCTGTACAGGTAGAATGTGAAAAATAAGATGTCTAAGTTATTTATTAGTCTAAAACCTGATATATTTTGGACCTAGAAAAATAGCATCATTATGTGTGCATTGTGTATACATGTATTATAAAATAAATTTATATTGCACTTAATCTGTGCAATTGAAGCTCGAAGTACAGAAGTGAAATGCACTAATAGAATAGGGTGACCCTTTTTTTCTGTTTCTCATTATCCGACCGACACAAATTTTCAGCTCTGACATAAAATGAGAAAATATTTTTATTTGTGCCCACCCTTAATATTTTGTGGAACAGTGCCCTCTCTGGTAATAAGCAAGTGTCTAGACTGTTGATGTTGTCATCTACACTTATGGCAGCAGCAATGACACTTGCTCATGAACAGAGCATTGATTCCAAAACAGAAATTATTCAAGTAGGGGGCTAAGAAAATGCCAATTGTGTAGAGAAGCTGGGAAAGGTGTGTCTTGTTACCAGGAATCCAATAAAAAGAAGATAGAAAGGAGGAAAAGGAGACACAGAGAAACATGGAGAAAATGATTGTTTTAAAACTTTTCTTTTTTTTTAAAATTGACTGACCAACCCCGAGCTCGTACTTACAAGTAGCCAACCACAATCCGTCTTACAATATAACACTCAATGTTTGAAATTGAAAGAAAGAGAACCTTGAAACAATAGCGAACAGAGCACTTTGGAGTACTGTACCCGTATGTTTCAGCACATTATGCATTCTCATTCATTGAGTCAATTCACTCAGTACTATCGCATGGCTTGAGAAAACCTATGGTATTATGTCAGATGTAGGTAACGATCACTCACAAAAAGAACATACAACAGTAAATGTAAGAGCTAAAAAGAGATTGCACAGAGTAAACTATGTTTGTACACTGCTTTTTAATCAGATTGGGGCAGTGGTATAAAGTTCTAAGCTAGCATGTCACTACCATAAGAAATCAAACAGGAAAGAAGAATGAGGAATTTTTTGCAGACTACTTTTTGAAAATCTCTAAACATGCATAAATACTATAATTTGTACCATAGGGTCTATGCTTGTACTCACATTATCATTCAACCAGTTATCTCCCTCTAATGTCTTCATATCATCAGCTGATAGTTCATAACAACCAATGCGTACAGTTATTCTTTTCTTCTGAGTATTTGGATCTGACATCCAGGAACTCGGTCTCAGTTTCAGATGATTGAAGACAGATTGGATAAAAGTATACCTGTGATAAAAAAAATATTGAAACTTTGCTTAGTAAAGTTGGTACCTTTAAAATGACGGTGTGGTTTGTTTCAATAGTTGTGAAACGCCTAACACCCTTTTTTTCCATAATGCCTTGCCCCATACAGTGTAAAGAAAATCTCTTTGAAGTTAGATTTGTCCAAATTAAGAGAAGTTGTGTGATGCAGGGTTGGTAGAACTAGAAAAGACTTTTTTGGGGTCCCCAAGGGTTGAGATATGCAGCTAAGATAAATTCAGTCTCACCTTTGCTCTCTTCAGTGTGGGTAACTACATGGATATGAACTTGAAACTTATCAATATATGACCTACTTACCTTCTTGATAAGTCTTTTTTGAATATTTTCTGAAGTTCTTCAAATACCATTCTTATACTCAATCCATTCTGTTTGTGAAATCGCTTTCGAAAGATGCCTGATGTTGAAAAAGAAAAAAAGATGACCCCACTAAAATTGTAGACTTAGTTACTATTTGTAAGACCACTGTGACTCTCTAGTTTTCCAAGACTTCTTGCCTTAATTACTTTTCTAAAATTCATGACACATTTATACATGTAATCATGGAATACTGGTTTCTGGCAGCTAACATGTACAGTACTATCAGGCTATAACAGCACTGGGCTAGCACTCATGGTGTTAACACAGGGCAGGCACAGTGCCATCTTGCCATTGTGTGTGTGTGTGTGTGTGTGTGTGTGTGTGTGTGTGTGTGTGTGTGTGTGTGTGCATGTGTGTTATCTAGTGAAAGGGTTAATACCTACACCAACACACCAGACTACTGACCCACTTTTAACATCAGACTGACATATTACTCAGTGCTAACAAATTGGAAAGGGGTTCTTGAGCTGTACATTATTCTAAAAAATGCTGACATCAGGCGAAAGTCAGTGTAATTTTTTTCAGTTGGGAAAGACTTTACCAACCTTTCATATTAGAGACAATCTTCTCTTTAGATATTTTCTTCTCTCCTATAACCTCCACAATCATCACATCATCATCATTGAGGCTGCCCTTTTCATCAACTTGTCTCTCCATCTTGCATACACTACTTTGATGTTTCCCAGTACCAGATTTCTTAACTGCTCTCACCAAACCACTACCATGACAACCAGCTCCACTCCCAACAACATCATGTCTGTCTGTTGTAGAGATATCATCACCCCTCATCCCAATGTCATGTCTGTTACCTGATATTTTTACATTTTCACTTAAATGACTGCACCCTTCTCCCACTATGGTTTGTTTTTCTATAATACTGCCATTATCTACTGTGTTCCCAATGTCATGTCTTGTACTTGATATTTTTACATTCTTGTTATCTACAAAACGTAGTCCTGCTGTAACCACAGTTTGTCTATCTTGTTGTTTGTGGTTCCTATTTTTGGTTCTTCTTTTTGTCTTTATCTTTCTTTTTGGCCCTTCCTCATGACCGTTGAGGTCAACCATCTGACCTTTGTCATAAAATTTCTTGTCTATTTTATGTTTGGTTTCTGTTTCTTGGTACTTGACAGTTTGAGTTACATTCTTTCCTGTCACACTTTGTGTAAACACAGATTTATTCTGAGTCTCATCATCAACATTTTTTATGCTTTCCTTTGCTTTACTTTTCTGCTTCTGACTAGCATTTCTGTCAACTACTGGATTTTTTCCTGTCTGTAAATCACAACTATTCTTCACACTACATCCTGAGTTTTCTGAGGTAACTTTTGATGATGTGCAATCGCCCTCTAGTGGCAGCAGACATGCAGCAAATATTCTAGGTTTCAGTCTTAGGGTTTTGTCAGATGCTGGTAAATCTGTCTTTTTCTTTTCAACTTCCTGTTTATTTTCATGATTTATGTTGCCTTTCTTGACTGATGTACCATCATTTTTTAAGCAAGTATTATCTCTAAGTTTAAGTGTTAGTCTTAGCCTTGGCTTCTTCTTTCGTCTGCTATCAATACATGGATTTTCTCTTTTTAAGGAATTAGTCCTACAAATCAAATACTTATAATCAACATTTGTACTTGAACTTTTATCACATCTTGGTGATTCCTTTGCAGAATTCTTATTTACAAAGACAGTATCTCCTTCTCTCACAAACTGACAGACTTTGTGTTTTGGACTCAGTTTCTGGAAGGAACGGTTGTAGACAGACACTTGAGTATTCTGTATGACTTTGGAGATGAGTAACTGGTTTAGGAAATGTGAGGTGCTACTTGATCTTGACACAGTAATATTCTGTGGATGACAAAGAAAAATTTGAATAAATAATTACAGAAAATGAATACATCATATCCAAATGGAACTGACAAACTCTTCTACTTTTGGCAAACTATGAAAACAGGACTGTGTTAGAGTGGTCCAGCCTTACCTGTCAACCTCACCTGTTAAGTTAGCAGTGTTTTTAACTTAAAGTTTTTAAACCCAAAGTCCCAAGTTGTAAATCTGGTAAAATGTTACATTGAAAACCTCATATATAGGTTTCCATTCTGCTACTTTGGAATATTCCCAATATTCAATGTGATGACTTTGGTCAGGTGCATGGGGCTACATGTAGCCTGGGATAGTGACTTGAGATCTATGGTTGATTTAACCTGTTAAATTACATTGTACCTGGTTTATACCATATATAAACCATGACTATAGATACTCTTAGGGGTGGACCATTTGATATCCTGGGGGGGGGGGACTTGGAAGATTTGGAGAAAAAAAAGACGCCAAATGGATTTGCTTGAAAAAAAATCCAGATATACATGTACATGTAAGTGGGTGATGGGAAAAAAAAGACGGACCATTGCTGCTAGGAAAAAAATTCTTGCCAGGGATATGATGCACAACATCCAAAAATATTCTGGCAGTAGCTCTAGTGTGATATACAACCCAACACAGTTTCAAGTTAAAAGAACAATAACTTAGAATTTATGTACACTCACTTCTGTATAAAAAAAGATGAAAATCTGATAAAACAATAAATGATCAGAAACAAAGACGATCATCATAACATGTTTTACATACATGCGGTGTTCAAAAGTAACATTGATTGGCAATTATACATTCTTGGGAAATTTTAACTATTAACTGAAAACAACAACAACACTTCAACAAAACCAAATGTTTGTCAAAAAATACTGGAAAACATCAAAACTTTAATAAAAGCGCCAATGGTGTAGTAGCACAACTGTAGACAGTACAATTAAATCCCTTACAAAACTGAACTGCTAAGTTAACAGTTTGCAGGCCTGTGAACTGTTAGTACTAACAGTCGAACTGCTAATCTTAACAGTTGTTGGAATATCTTAGCAGTTAGAGAAATTTCTAAAAATTTGAACTGCTAGTATATTGCTCTTAGCATGTAAAGCACAAGTTTAAACTGCTAATATGAATGGCCCTTAGCAGTAGCAAATTCTGCATGCTAAGCCCAACTGCTACTATGACTAGGCCTTAGCAGTTGAAAACTGTGCATGCTAAGTGCAACTGCCAAAACTGGTTTTATGACTTGGCCTTAGCAGTTGCAGATTCTGCATGCTAAGCTCAACTGCTACTATGACTAGGCCTTAGCTGTTGAAAATTGTGCATGCTAAGTGTAACTGGTGTAGTAGCAAAAAAATAACAGTTCGAAGTACTAGAACAGAGATCTCTGAGTATTTATACTGTGTTTTGTTTAAATCTGGCCTGTGGTTGCTGTAACAGTGTAACATTTGAAATCTAAGTCATTTATTAACTTATGTAAAAATTCCACATTGATGTTAGACGACGTTTTACAATAATCAGTTTGCAGTTTAATACATATTGGTTTATTAATATCATATCATATTATCATATCAAGTACAGCTAAAGAGCATGAGCTGATCAAGAGTCAAATACTAAAGGTACAACAGTCTAGAGTTCACTATATTTATCGTGTATCCAGTTACTACTACAGTTTTGCAACTATAAATACAAGTACAACAAAGAAATACTTATATTCCATACAATATTTTCACGAGCTTTCTTTTGTTTAATTGGGAGTTCGTTAATCATCAAATAGGCTGACCACATGCTCACTCTCGAACACAGCAACTCCATCGCGATCGGTGCAATTGCCTCCCTTTTTACAGTGTATCCTAGCTCTGGATGGAACGACGTGTCGAACATCGTAGCGCATACACCCAGAGCTGTGTACCCCAACAACTTAAATGGGTGAGAATACGTAACGTAAATGGGTGAAGTATGACGTCATAAAATGTTACCAGTCGTGGTCCACACGGAAGCCCATGGTATTTGATTGATACACTATTGAAAAAGAGTTACACTCGTGCATCATTGCTACTATGCAGACGATATAAATACGTGAAATAGGGTTGGCAATTTAGCAGTGGATTTTGCTACATGAGATATACGAATATTTGACCTATGACCCAGTTGAAACTGGCCAATCACTTTGCTTGCCGCGTCTTTTCTTCCAACGGACAGTGTACGTATGTGATTCAACATGGCAGCCTCGCACATTTTCGTCCAACTGTATTTCCCTTTTGACAGTACATTGATCATAAAAAGGGCCGATGAATTAGACGACGATACAAATGTCGAAGTAGGAGTGAGGGTTACATGTAACTTCGAAACAGAGGAAATAACTGAAAGTGGCGAAGCGGTAGTTCACCCACAAGAATACGAGGGAGTGGTGGTATACCATTCGGCGGGTAAGTTATCTTATTTCAACCCACATTTGATTTCCAATGTCTGTTGTATTACCTGACATATATGGTTATGATAAATTCTGTGACAATTTGAACATTTTACAGTTAATAATAATAAGGCTTTTTGATCAAAGATTCATACACATGGGTTGCGTTATTCAACGTTCGGGACGCAATGCATTTGCCGTTGACTTGTCACCTGTGAGTCAGTCCTTGGAACCATCAGTGTTCAATGTCATCAATGACTGTTACAGTGTACTACTTTGAAGAGAGATTGGAAACATGATTTTGAAGAAAGAACAATATTAAAACAATGAAAAATAAGTGACCATGTACAAAGACAAAGTATGACATGGCCACAGTGCATTGTCACTGATACGTGTCACAGTAACGAGCTCGAGAGAATTTGGTAAATTAGTGCAGACTTGCATAACGTCGTCAAAGTAATGCCGTTATTATATCAGATCTTTAGTTATCTGTTCAAATTTAATCCGAAAACCTGCTAGCTGTAGTTTAACATCGTAAATTGTATGATGCTGAATTACCTTCAAAAATTGCGGGAAATGATGCCACAAACTATTTCACAGTTTTGGAGTGCTCAGCAGTGCTATGGCAAGTCTCATGCACCACAGGTTTCATCAAGACGATATTCCTATGTTTAGTTTGCACATTTCTGTTTGTTTTGAAATTGTTCATGCCCTTGATATTTATTTTCAAAGCATTGCAAATTTTCTGTGAAAACTATCAAAGACTGACTAGAAAAAAAGTCTGAGACTAAGAAAGAACATTAGTTTTTCGTTCAATTATAATCTGAAAACATCCTTTCTAAACATAGTGTGTATGTGTGCTTGGATTTATTATGAAAGAATGTTTTTTTTTTTAAAAATGTATGGATATGAGTGATAATACATGTAGAGTGTGTTCACATTGAATTACAGTTATTATTACAGAAACGAAGGTTCTAATTTTTTTTAAAAGAAGAGGAAAAGAAATTCCCTTACACATAAACTTAGCTTGTGTTGCTTTAAAAAGTAACAATCCTTCAAGTTAAGGAAGTTTATACTTAATCATATGTTGTTACTTTTGCAGGAAAGGATTCTTGTTAAGATTAAAAACAACCCTAATCTATATGGTGATGTCAAAGTCTCATCTTTAAAGCTGTTCAAGGCAGAGAAGAAGGCTTCATAGTCGAAAGATTATTTTGGTGAGTAAAATATATATGACACTAGAAGAAATATTGGCTTATCAACAATTTGTTTTATAACTCACACAGGCCGACTATTCTTTACACTTGAGAACAGCGAGTTACAACTGTCACAATTATGATGTTTATTTTTAGTCCCAATCAGATGAAGTCCAGGATGAGGACTTATACAATAGGGTCCATCCGGAGTCATTTCTCAGACATGACTGAAGTGATTTCTCTCAAACTTTGCACAAGGACAACATACTATGGAATACATATGCACTTGGTGCAATGTTTCTAAAAGTGTTCTTTTCCTAAAAGAATCAGCAAAATTTGCTCTAGCAACCATGACGCACCCTTAGCAACAACCAAATGTCAGTATTTTATTTTTGTCAACACATACTAATTTTATTTTTGAGTGATGATAAATATGTTTTGTTTAGTTTTTTGACATTTTTTTTTGTTATCAATATCTGTAGGTGTTCTATTGAATGAACTGATTGACATCGTCTTCACCTTTGAAGAGCTTGCAAATAGTTGTGGCATGGGGAAGCGGTTAAAAGAGAAGTGGTGTGGAATCTAAAGTACCCTTGGACAGCCATCAAATCGAGGCAAGTAAGTAAGTAAGACAATTAAAAGGAGCAATGTATATTGATAATTATTTATCTTGTATTACAGTGAACCAAGATATTAACATGCAATGTTATATTCGTGCTAGAAATCAAGTTGATTATTCACATTTAATTTTAGAGCCAACAAGGTATTCAGTGTTGTTTGTGCACATAAACAATGTGTTGAGAACAATGAAATTTGACATTAGGCTACTGTAATTATAGATGCTTACTGTAAAGTACACATACAGTGCATTAAATAAAAATTTGTTTCTCCTTGTGCCATGATAGTGATGGCAGTCGATAGTAACACTGTATGAAAATGTTATCCTGAGTCTGACTTGCATCTAAAATAATTTACATCTACGGTCACACAGTTTTATTTTCATGTTCATGATTGGGCATAAAATTAAAACTGCCTAAAAATAATTTCCAGTTTCATAGTATTACCTGAAATAGAGTTACACACCCAAATAGAGGCGTAATTGTCATAAAATCAAGCAACCGCAAACTTAAAGAAAAAAGAAACCGTCTGATTTTGTGCAGCACAAATATGCCAACTCCACTAATTGCCGGATCCCATGGTTCCATGCATAGCAACAAATATACTTGTTCCACTCTGACCTCAAGTGTGGCATGAAATATGGCATAGCAGCTATTTGGATTGCTTGAATTTACATTATTTACTAGACTACAGATGCAAATGGATGTCTAATGAGCAATGGTTGTTTCTTTGGATTTACTATGCATGTAATAACCCATTTGTCAGCTTTTTGTGTGTAAGATATAATATGCATTATGAGTTTAATAAGTTGATTTTTAACAAGTCACTATAACTTTAAAATGCAAATGCTTGAGCTTGGTGTTCCTATGAAAATGCATCCGTGACTTCAATCAGATACTAATGTACACGTTTTGTTTTATCTATAGAGTACCTGTTAGCGAGAGAACAGGATTCCGGAATGAAATATGACATCACAGAGACAGCTTTCAATAAAAAAGTTACCAATAAACTAAGCAACGCAAGACGTAAGCATGACCTGGCAAGACTGATATCTTGTAATACCGGTAGTTCCCATTGAATGTTTTAGAACAAAAGTTCTTGTTTTTCTGTAAGTTTTGAGCCTGTATCAAAGTGATTTTTAGATATATCACTTCCAATTGTACTTTATCATCTATATTTAGTTCAACAGTATAGTAACAAGAAGTAAATAAATGAAGATTTCTTAGTATATTTTGATTCCGTGCAGGTTTATTGTGTATGCAAGTTCTGTAGTGAAGTCTAATCTGGTGAGTAGTGGACATCCTTTTAAATATGTATTCAAAGAGGTAAAAAAAAAACAATTGCACTTCTACATCACATTCATGAAGTGGACTCACTGGCATATATTTTGTGCATTTGCAAGCTGTCAAATTCAAGTGTACTGCTGAATAACAAACTGTATACAGGCTAATATCTTAACCTTTACATGCAGGCCTTGCTAGCAGTTGAACTGCTAAGCTCATTTAAATATTTCGGCCTATACGCATGCTAAGGAACTGCTAGTGAACTGTGAAGGCTTAACTAGCAGTTGAACTGCTAATCTTGAAGGTTAAGGAGCAGGCCTTGCTAGCAGTTGAACTGCTTAGCTCATTTAAATATTTCGGCCTATACACATGCTAAGGAACTGCTAGTGAACTGCTAAGGCCCTATGTACTGCTTATGGGCAAAAATAACAGTTTGAAGGTTAATATCTTAGCCTTTACATGCTAATATGAAGGTTAAGCGCAGGCCTGCAAGTTTTGTAAGGGATGTTCTGTAATGATTATGTGGTCTTGTTGCTAGACATATTTACATACATTCTTTGAAGATTTATTCCCATGTCTTCCCATCCATGTTGTTATATCTGCAACATACACTATATACTTTAATGTTACTAATACATTATACTATGGGCTTGGTCTTGTTGCTAGGCATATCTAAATACAATATTGCAATACTCATTCATTTATAAATATATTACCTTCACGTCACCGGTTTTATTTTGGCATTATATGCCATTGTTTACCTGTTGCTATGGGCGTGGTTTTGTGACTTTGGGCATTTACATACTTTAAAATGTTTATTCAATTGCCTACCCATCCCTGTTGTTTTAATTATAAAAAACACCTATCATTTGACTGTTACTAAAGGCGTGGTCATGGTTGCTAGGGCCAATTACATTTATAAGTATGACACACTCACAATTTGCAGACTAACAGTGACACTTTCAGAATCATATTAAACCAAATTATATCCCCAGTAGTTTGAGAGGTAAAGTTCAACACCAAAATCAAGTACATCATCTACATGACAGACAGAATGACAGACATACAAACATACAGACAGACAGACAGACAGACAGACAGGCAATTTACCTTGAACAAACCTGCAGTTCAGTGTTAAAGTTACAAATGTAGGTAGACAATTTTTCCAAGCAACGTCAAGGAGAGATTAATTGCAGTGCTATTCACACACATTTGTTACATTATGCTAAGTATCCCATAAAAATGTTAATGGTTTAAAGGGGTACAGGCTGAGTTTCTACGGTTTTTGGACACAATGTGTGTTGCCTACAAAGTGTTACATATCGTATTCTACTTACTGAAGCACACTCATTCGTTACTTGATACCGGTATAACACAATCCTGGTATTTAGATATTATAAAAAACAGTATGAAAGATTTGATGCATAATCAGTGCATAGTGTATTGTTCGCACTTCCCTTCATTTGATAAGTGTACGCTGTAACTGTATACATATTTATATTTTTTTTATTAACTTAGGACTATGGACTAGATTAGTCCCTAATGGACTATATCCATGGTCCTCACTAAGAATATTTTGCTCTTCTTTTTTCTTTTTTTCTTTTAGTATTACTGTAATTATTAGCTGGAAGTAATTTTGTCAGAACTTGTAGCTTATTGACTTATTTTCTTTTCCTGCTCTTTTTTTTTCTGTTGTACCCTTTGTAAAATTTCTGGTGAAATAAATAAATAAAAAAAATAAAATAAATATAATTGTTGGGATGTATCAACAAATCTGAGAAAATCCCTGTCATTACATGAACAACGCACAAGTTGGATGGTTGGTAAAAAGTGACATGTCATGACTACATGAATCATTGTAAACACTATACTTGATTAGTTTAGCTATGGTTTTATGTAAAGTATTTTGTATACTTACTTACACCATAATAAAAACCTTCTAAACTTAAAAACCTTTAATGAGATAAATAAAACAACAATTTCTGTCCACTCCTATGCCTAAATATTCCTACAGACATTTCACCAAAAAATCATGTTTTTTTAGTTCTAATTTGCATATCACTAATGGGATTATCATGTAATCAATATCACTTGATCTGTACATCCCTAGAAACACCCCTCTGAAACTTCAGCCAAATCAACCAAGTACTTTTTTGTATTATAGACTTTTGACCAAAAAAACAAACATTTTTAGACTTAATTTGCATATCAGTATCACTGATGGGATCATCATGTTACTGTGTAAGCACTACCAAGAACATTCTCACCAAATTTCAGGTGAATCTGCTATCATAATCGATAGTAGAAAAAGGGGGAAGGGGACTCCGAACACCATCAATATTAAATATGTGTATGACATTGCGTTTATCATGTAACCAACTATGGGTAGTTAGATCAAGTTTGTTAGTAAGTGGAAATATTTTTTTCCAAGCTGATCCTGACTTGATAATTTTTTCGGTATTAATAAATTGGTTTGAAGGTCAGTTAGTCATGTGACCGGTTTGTCAAGGTTATTGACCCTAGTATTAGGGGTGAATTAGCAGGGAAGACTTTGGCGATACGTCCCCAGACCGATACCTAGTTGACCCTTCTTTTAAGACATTTCAGACCTGCTGTTGGGGTCCTTCAATAGTCAGAGTTCTGTCTAACGAGACAGTGTTCCCGCTTTTGTTTGGCTTAAAATTTAATTTTGTTCATCAAGCCGAGATGCGAGTATTTTGAGTAAATTACGATCAGCCTGGCTTTTTTCAGCCTGGCTTTTAGAGGCAGAGGACTTCAGTTTAGTTGTGAAAAGTATGGTTTTAAGATTTTTGTTCATTTTCTGTGCTATGATTGGCAGGGTCAGGTAGAGTTTGTTCAAGGTTACATTATTTTGTAGCATTTCCCAATGTTTTGTTAATGCATCTTTTAGTTTTGACGTTTTGATGTTGGGACTATATATGATCATTGTAGTAAGACGAGGGGTGAATAACAAGTAGAGAGTTCTAAGTTTCATATCAAGTAAATATAGTTGAGTATATATCAAATCTAAATAAACTAAAGTTCACACATTAATTGCAATCAGAGTTTCAATTCTGTAAAATACTGATATGGTGGTGGTGATGGTGGGGTGTTACAATGAATATGATTTTTTAAACAGCGCCCCCAGTGGCCAAACTCATGTAATCTTTTATCTTTCTAATGTCTTGACTATGATGTGTCATAATGTGCAAAAGCAAAGTTGCACTAAGTTTTCAAACAGAAAATAAATATGCAAATGTTGTATGTCAATCAATCTTTCATTCAGTGCTAGATTGGCCACGTTCCAATCTAATTTATACCCAGGTTGTTCTACACCGTTTCACAACATCAGTCTACATAACAAGGTTTTGCAGTGTTTAATTCAAAAGAATTTAAGATTGTCCTCACTTTTCCAAATATTCAACACATTATGCTTCAGAGTCTGATATACAAATTATTATATTATTTTGAAAATCTTTTCTTTATTCTGAATTTCAGCCAGAAAATACTTGTGATTGAAGCATTTCATCACTATATTTGTCTTTTGATTTGGAGTGACAAAGATAAAATTCTTAGTTCACATATTTAATACCTCAGTGGTTAAAAGAAGACAAATATTGGGGAATGATACCTAATAGTCAGTATGCTCCAAGTGGTCTCTAATTAAACCATGTCTGATCAAAATCAATTAATCAGAACAAAAAGTTGTTCATCCAATCAGTGAACCCCAATTGTTATATTATGAAGTAAACAGTCTCCTGAGCTGACAAATGTACCATATTTGGACAGTACATAATTGCCCCAAGAAACACTAACTTTTATGAGGGACTGTGTTATTGGTTAGAATTTGTGATTGATTAAAAAAGACATGATATTAATGACTATGTGGGTGGCTGTGGATGAATTTTAAATTACATCTCATGCATCTAAGGACTTCTTGAGTAATGACCTGTTCTACATAATATCACCTTTTTGAAAATCAAGAAAAAAATTAAATAAAAGCAAACTATGATTTCTGTGTCGTTTTCTTACTTACCTCTGTGAATTGACTAAATAAAGAAAAGCTGATAGTCTTCTTTTTCTTACTGATGATTCAAAATCGATCTACTTTCAAATCTGCCAATTCTCAATAGATTATAGCGCCCTCTCTGACACAAACTTTACAACACTGTGCTGTAAATCCGATACTAAATGATACAAATCGTTGAATTTTCTTACAGAACATGTAACCGGGTCATAGCCATTGTATATCGACGAATTTTGATCGTGACTATGGATGTTGCATTCGTTCACGTCGATCACAGCCTGTATTTTACCATGCATTTTCCCATTTCAATAGCTTACCCGTTTCAGATGTCCGTCAACAAGGAGATTTATTTTCATGTATCGTCTTTCCATGTTTCTCGATGATCATATTTTGTCGTCAGTCACGCTGTCGGTGCGTCCCGGGCGGTGCGTTTTTGAAATCCCTTGTATCCAGCTCCATACATCATGGCCAGGAAGGGACTGGCTCACATGTCCTGCACCAGGTCGCCGGGGGGGGGGGGGGGGGGGGGATTACCGCTTTTGTTGGATGACGTCATAATCTGGGCGGAGTCTATGCGTTCGCAGACAACCCGGAAGTGCTATGACATGTGATATGCGTGTCCATGAGACTGAGAGTGCGGTCTGCTTGTCTTTGGAGCGCTCACAGGCATTTGTTTCCCGGGTTATGGCTCAGAATATTTCTATCAGAATACAATAAAATGATGATAATATCGTTAATAGTGACGTATTAAACCAACACTATATGAAAGGGGTAAAATTACACATGTTTCTGTGATCGCGCAGTTTCACTAAATGCGAAGGAAGACTGTCTTCCTTCGCATTTAGTGAAACTGCGCGATCACAGAAACATGTGTAATTTTACCCCTTTCATATAGTGTTGGTTTAATACGTCACTATTAACGATATTATCATCATTTTATTGTATTCTGATAGAAATATTCTGAGCCATAACCCGGGAAACAAATGCCTGTGGGAGCGCTATATGCTTAGAAACATGTATCTCGGTAAGACAATTAACGTTTTGTAAAATATTAATGTTATGTGGCATGCACTGGCAACGAAATCAGCAATGTGCCCTACATTATGTGAGTTTAATGAATACAAGATACATCACTCAACAGATGATCTCGCCATAGACCCGGGCAATAATTGTAGCGTTTGATGTGATTTTGAGGGCTTTTTCGTCTGTTGTTTTGCCGTTTTACGTTCCGATGTTTAACCCGAATCAAACCGTTTAGCAGTAATCCAGGACACACAAACTACTATACATTGTATCTCAGACCTAGTGGTCTTAGATTGTCCAATTAGCAGTAGTCCACTGAGGGCACATACATGTAGACTACTAAACATTGTATCTAGACTACCAAATTAGCAGTAGTCCAGGGCACATACTAGTAGACTACTAAACATTGTATCTAGACTACCAAATAAGCAGTAGTCCAGAACACATAGACTACTAAACATTATATCTAGACTACCAAATTAGCAGTAGTCCACTGAGGGCATATAGACTACTAAACATTGTATCTAGACTACCAAATTAGCAGTAGTCAAGGGCACATAGACTACTAAACATTGTATCTAGACTACCAAATTAGCAGTAGTCCAGGGTACATAGACTACTAAACATTGTAACTAGACTACCAAATTAGCAGTAGTCCAGAACACAGACTACTAAACATTGTATCTAGACTACCAAATTAGCAGTAGTCCAGGGCACATAGACTACTAAACATTGTATCTAGACTACCAAATTAGCAGAAGTCCATGGCACATAGACTACTGAACATTGTATCTAGACTACCAAATTAGCAGTAGTCCAGAACACATAGACTACTAAACATTATATCTAGACTACCAAATTAGCAGTAGTCCAGGGCACATAGACTACTAAACATTGTATCTAGACTACCAAATTAGCAGTAGTCCAGGGCACATAGACTACTAAACATTGTATCTAGGCTACCAAATTAGCAGTAGTCCAGAACACAGACTACTAAACATTATATCTAGACTACCAAATTAGCAGTAGTCCAGGACACATAGACTACTAAACATTGTATCTAGACTACCAAATTAGCAGTAGTCCAGAACACATAGACTACTAAACATTATATCTAGACTACCAAATTAGCAGTAGTCCACTGAGGGCACATAGACTACTAAACATTGTATCTAGACTACCAAATTAGCAGTAGTCAAGGGCACATAGACTACTAAACATTGTATCTAGACTACCAAATTAGCAGTAGTCCAGGGTACATAGACTACTAAACATTGTAACTAGACTACCAAATTAGCAGTAGTCCAGAACACAGACTACTAAACATTGTATCTAGACTACCAAATTAGCAGTAGTCCAGGGCACATAGACTACTAAACATTGTATCTAGACTACCAAATTAGCAGTAGTCCAGAACACATAGACTACTAAACATTATATCTAGACTACCAAATTAGCAGTAGTCCACTGAGGGCACATAGACTACTAAACATTGTATCTAGACTACCAAATTAGCAGTAGTCAAGGGCACATAGACTACTAAACATTGTATCTAGACTACCAAATTAGCAGTAGTCCAGGGTACATAGACTACTAAACATTGTAACTAGACTACCAAATTAGCAGTAGTCCAGAACACAGACTACTAAACATTGTATCTAGACTACCAAATTAGCAGTAGTCCAGGGCACATAGACTACTAAACATTGTATCTAGACTACCAAATTAGCAGAAGTCCATGGCACATAGACTACTGAACATTGTATCTAGACTACCAAATTAGCAGTAGTCCAGAACACATAGACTACTAAACATTATATCTAGACTACCAAATTAGCAGTAGTCCAGGGCACATAGACTACTAAACATTGTATCTAGACTACCAAATTAGCAGTAGTCCAGGGCACATAGACTACTAAACATTGTATCTAGGCTACCAAATTAGCAGTAGTCCAGAACACAGACTACTAAACATTATATCTAGACTACCAAATTAGCAGTAGTCCAGGACACATAGACTACTAAACATTGTATCTAGACTACCAAATTAGCAGTAGTCCAGAACACATAGACTACTAAACATTATATCTAGACTACCAAATTAGCAGTAGTCCACTGAGGGCACATAGACTACTAAACATTGTATCTAGACTACCAAATTAGCAGTAGTCAAGGACACATAGACTACCAAACATTGTATCTAGACTACATTTTGTACCAAATTGGCAGTAGTCCAGGACACATAGACTACTAAACATTGTATCTAGACTACCAAATTGGCAGTAGTCCAGGACACATAGACTACTAAACATTGTATCTAGACTACCAAATTAGCAGTAGTCCAGGGCACATAGACTACTAAACATTGTATCTAGACTACCAAATTAGCAGTAGTCAAGGGCACATAGACTACTAAACATTGTATCTAGACTACCAAATTAGCAGTAGTCCAGGGCACATAGACTACTAAACATTGTATCTAGACTACCAAATTAGCAGTAGTCCAGAACACATAGACTACTAAACATTATATCTAGACTACCAAATTAGCAGTAGTCCACTGAGGGCACATAGACTACTAAACATTGTATCTAGACTACCAAATTAGCAGTAGTCAAGGACACATAGACTACTAAACATTGTATCTAGACTACCAAATTAGCAGTAGTCAAGGACACATAGACTACTAAACATTGTATCTAGACTACCAAATTAGCAGTTGTCCAGGGTACATTCGACTACTAAACATTGTAACTAGACTACCAAATTAGCAGTAGTCCAGAACACATAGACTACTAAACATTGTATCTAGACTACCAAATTGGCAGTAGTCCAGGACACAGTCTACTAAACATTGTATCTAGACTACCAAATTAGCAGTAGTCCAGGGTACATTAGACTACTAAACATTGTAACTAGACTACCAAATTAGCAGTAGTCCAGAACACATAGACTACTAAACATTATATCTAGACTACCAAATTAGCAGTAGTCCAGGACACATAGACTACTAAACATTGTATCTATAGACTACCAAAGAAGCAGTAGTTCAGGGCACATAGACTACTACTAAACATTGTCTAGACAACCGAATTAGCAGTAGTCCAGGACACGTAGGCTACTAAACATTGTATCTAGACTACCAAATTAGCAGTAGTCCAGGGCACATAGACTACTATACATTGTATCTAGACTACCAAATTAGCAGTAGTCCAGGCCACATAGACTACTAAACATTGTATCTAGACTACCAAATTAGCAGTAGTCCAGGGCACATAGACTACTAAACATTGTATCTAGACTACCAAATTAGCAGTAGTCCAGGACACATAGACTACTAAACATTGTATCTAGACTACCAACTTAGAAGTAGTCCAGGACACATAGACTACTAAACATTGTATCTAGACTACCCAATTAGCAGTAGTCCAGGGCACATAGACTACTACTATACATTGTATCTAGACTACCCAATTAGCAGTAGTCCAGGGCACATAGACTACTAAACATTGTATCTAGACTACCAAATTAGCAGTAGTCCAGGGCACATAGACTACTAAACATTGTATCTAGACTACCAAATTAGCAGTAGTCCAGGACACATAGACTACTAAACATTGTATCTAGACTACCATATTAGCAGTAGTCCAGGGCACATAGACAACTAAACATTGTATCAAGACCGCTACCAAATTAGCAGTAGTCCAGGACACATAGACTACTAAACATTGTATCTAGACTACCATATTAGCAGTAGTCCAGGACACATAGACTACTAAACATTGTATCTAGACTACCAAATTAGCAATAGTCCAGGACACATAAACTAATAAACATTGTATCTAGACTACCAAATTAGCAGTAGTCCAGGACACATAAACTAATAAACATTGTATCTAGACTACCATATTAGCAGTAGTCCAGGACACATAAACTAATAAACATTGTATCTAGACTACCAAATTAGCAATAGTCCAGGACACATAAACTAATAAACATTGTATCTGGACTACTAAATTTATAAGGTAGTAGTGTGTTACACCAATGAATGGAAATTAATAAAAAACTGTAGCTAAAACAATTCCTGTAGGAGTTAAATTTGAGCTTTGAAAATACACACTGTTTGACTTGGGATGGGATGGGGAAGTCATGATGATTTAGTAATACCATTGATATTTTGGCAGGTTATATGACTTGGTTACAGGCCACACATGGGGAGGGGGTCTTATAATTGTAATTTTGATATTACCTGTAACCACCACAATTCTTTCATGAATTCCAAACTATCATAAACAAATACTTTGATCATCCAGAGTTTAAAATAGGTAACCTTTGCCCTTTTATAGTGCAGTCATCTTTGGTTCACAACATTGCTATACTGAAGATCGACAAAATATTTGATATGTGCAGTGTTGATAGCAGGGGTAATTACTGTTCTTTTTCTTCAATAGATGACTATGGATGAGAACTTGTGTGCCCTCTAATGATAGTCAAATTCTGTTTTTGTGAGTCAAAGTAAGAAAAACTGGGATTTCTTGTGAGTATCACCACATAGTAAGAGATAGGGGAACACCAAGTTTTGGTGGGTCACTAGAAATTGTGCTCGTCACTGGCACGTCAAATTGGCTTAGAGGGCATACTGAATTGAGAAGTATGAAAATGCATGGCATCCAAGAAATCCAGAAAAAGAATAACAGTGGTCTGAGCTTTGAAGAATTATACCGTAATGCATATACCATGGTGTTACATAAACATGGTGAACGTCTATACACTTGGTTGAGAGAGGTGGTTACAGAGCATTTAGTTGACAAGGTAAAATGAATGTGTGATCGACTATCCATTGACTTTTCTAGAGCTGTTTAGCTGTATTAATTATTGATAGTGTGATTATAAGTGTATACACAGATGTAGGTCAGATGCGTTGTTTTGCTGTGTTTGTTTTTTGTTGTGTTGTGTGGTGTGGTGTGGTGTGGTGCTGTGCTGTGCTGTGTTGTATTGTGTTGTGCTGTGTTGTGTTGTGTTGTGCTGTGCTGTGTTGTGCTGTGCTGTGCTGTGTGGTTTGGTGTGGTTTGGTGTGGTGTGGTGTGGTGTGTTGTGCTGTGTTGTGTTGTGTTGTGTTGTGTTGTGTTGTGCTGTGCTGTGCTGTGCAACCAGAAGGTACATTGTACATGTATATATGTATGCCATACTGGCTGTCTATAAAAGTCAAAATGTATTGAAGAGTATGTCTATAGTCACAGGATAACTATGTGTGTGTATACATGTATGTCTAGTCATCAGACAAAAAGTAGAAAGGGAAATTTGCATAATTTCATCACTCTCTTTTTTTAAACAATCTATGTTGCCAATTAGCAATGATTATTTCTTCAAAATAAAAGAATTGAACTACATGAATAAGAAATTCATTTAAATGTTTACAAAATTAAATTTGTATGATTTGAATATTGAACAAAAATTAATACATCGTTTTGAAAGGGCATTTTACATGTTTTAGACTCAGTTACTTGTTGAACTCCTTTGCACAGTATTGTGTACTGAATTCAGGTGCTTTATAAACAGTTTTGACTGACTGATTGGTTGGTTGATTGATTGATTGATTGATTGTTTGTTTGATTGATTGATTGATTGATTGGTATTTCAGTTTTATAGCTGTACTATTTTCTAATTTTCAACAGATCCGTGTAGACGTCTTAGAATCACTGAACAACAATTTCCTGCAGACACTAAATAGTGCATGGAATGACCACCAAACCTCCATGGTAATGATTAGAGATATTCTCATGTACATGGTGAGTATAGAGAAAGTCATCAAGTTCATAATAGCCAATTTAATAGATATTGGGGGTCAAGCAGGGTCACCAGTAAGAATGTCTGCTATGTAGTGAAGTATATCTAGATACATATACTTGTCACCACATAAGGTTATCAACGTAAATGAACACCATGAAAATATTTAATAAAACTTTCATCATTTTATATATGTACCTTATTTAATAACTGAACTGATACAGGCACTCTATAAAGTTTGGTTGATTGATTGATTGATTGATTGATTGATTGATTGATTGATTGATTGATTGCTTTATAGTCTAGAATTCTAAACTGGTACTGTATTATGTTTTAAAAACTTCATACTACTACACAGTCTAGTCATAAAACTTTCATCATTTATGTACCTTATTTAATAACTGTACTGATACAGGCACTCTATAAAGATTGATTGATTGATTGGTTGATTGATTGATTGCTTTATAGTCTAGAATTCTAAACTGGTACTGTATTACGTTTTAAAAACTTCATACTACTACACAGCCTAGTCATGATGGTTACAAAAGGTGTTAAATTGTGTGTCCTCCTGTAGTGAACAAAGGCACATGTCCATTTAATCCATCACAAACTGACAGGCTGGAGTCATCGCTCATTAATATTCATTTGATACAGCTGTGTTGACTGTTACAGGAATTTAGCATGTTGGCACTGATATGCAAATGTCCATCCAGGATTCCACTTCCAGTCTGTTTAAAATAAAATCATGTGGGGATGTGACAATGTCAACCCTGTTTATATGAACACGGTTGGGGGTAGCACAGATTTCTGTGTTCGAACAACTGTCATGACTAGAGTGTGTAGTAGTATGAAGTTTTTAAAATGTAATATGGTACCAGTTTAGAATTCTAGACTAATTAATTTAAGGTTGGACAAAATATTGTCAGGGAGTGAGATGAAATGGTCATAATTTATAGATTCAAGATTGTTCTAAGTGATGTTCTTCCCTTTCACTGCATTATTATTATTGGATTTGAAATATTAATTTTGTGTTATGTTACTTTTCAGTTTGAAACATGAGAAATCAGGTGATTGTGATGATAACCTGAAACCAATGGCCATCCCTGCTGAATTTAAGGATGTCACAATTAACTACACCTACTCAGTCTCATTTGAGGTAAGATGATACAATGAATGAATTTATAATTTAATATGCTCTTTAATTTAAAGTTTGTAGACGTAAGTGAAGACACTGAGATAATGTTCAACAACCAAAAAGATCACATCTCTTCATATTGCCATCCAGCTGGTCAGACTGATTTTTACCTACTTTCATTTGCAGTCTAACCCTGGAGTGAAGTGGGCATCTCGATGGGATTACATTCTGGACTCCATGCCACATACAGATATTCAGTGGTTCAGGTGAGTAGATGACAACAATTGTACAACAACTATCAGGAAACTAACAATACATAGACACAAACTAAAATTGTTAATTTGACATATTGGTATAAGTAATAATACTGACAGAAATTGATATACGACTCTGGTAATCGAGCCTTGGTTTACTAAGATAGGCGTAAACTAAATCTATTGTTGGTAAATCTATGTGGTAGAATACACAAGTGGGTAATAGCGGTTCCTCTGTTGTGTAATTCTAATCACTCTGTGATCAAGATAGTGGAAACATTGGAAGTCCTAAAACAGCACTGCAAGTTCATGGAACTTTGTCAGTAAAACTCTGCGATGCTTCCCTGCTGAGGATATAATTCAACCAACATCCATTCAATAGCTTCCATTACTGTTGTATCAACATGTTGCTACAATAGTATTAGAGTGTGTCTATCTTAGTAAACCGAAGGCTCAATTACCAGAGTGATAATTACATCCACAGTAGGTCATCATTTCTGATTGCAAATTTTTCTCATTTCGCACTGACACATTCAACCACATTCAATGTTCTCATCCTATAATCCTACTCAACGTCCTTTATGGAACTAAATGAGTAGGATTTGGTGTGTGCAAAATTTGTGTTTACATGCTCTTGATTATAGGGTGATTATATCCCCATAACTAAGGTATCATTACCGATATCACTCACTTATGTACGCTAAACCATGCATCAACACTTGTTTTAGTTTGTGTTTATCTGATTTGCCGATAGCACATTTTCCATAGTTGTATCATTATCTTGCTTGTTTACTTCAAAACAATGCAAACTCATTAAAGTAATGTCTAACCAAAAAGAACAGATAATGATACTGATCAGATAATGATCTAAAAACACTGTCCAGTCTTCCATGATGTGATAACAATTTTTGCATTTTTGGGGGGATAAATCCTGTCAATATGGCTGTGTCCTCTAACAGCCGTAACTCTAATGTTATGACCTCCTGTATTTATGAGTTCAGAAATGAGCAAGGACATATAAGAACACCAGTTTATTGAAATAGTAGGCCCATTGTCTGTCATGTCAGCCTTGACGGCCCTTGTCCAGTCAATCACCTATAATTATCAGGTCACTTGTAAACTCACTTATTTTAAATGTGCTATATGTATGTTGATTATTTACAGTATCATGAACTCCTTGGTGATTGTACTATTCTTGTCTGGTATGGTAGCTATGATTATGCTGAGAACACTCCACAAGGATATTGCCCACTACCAAATAGACTCAGCTGTAAGTACACCCTATTTCATTGCACCCCCATCTACCTCCAAATAGACTCAGCTATAAGTCCACGCTATTCCATTGCAATCCCCCCCCCCACTCCACCAACCAAATAGACTCAGCTGTAAGTACATCCTATTTCATTGCCACCCCCCTCCACCTTCCTCCAAATAGACTCAGCTGTAAGTCCACGCTATTCCATTGCAATCCCCCACCCACCAACCTCCAAATAGACTCAGCTGTAAGTAGATCATATTTCATTGCCCCCCCCCTCCACCAACCAAATAGACTCCGCTGTAAGTACATCCTATTTCATTGCCCCCCCCCCCCACCTACCTCCAAATAGACTCAGCTGTAAGTACACCCTATTTCGTTGCCCCCCTCACCTACCTCCAAATAGACTCAGCTGTAAGTACATCCTATTTCATTGCCCCCCCCCCCCACTCCACCAACCAAATAGACTCAGCTGTAAGTACATCCTATTTCATTGCCCCCCCCCCACCTACCTCCAAATTGACTCAGCTGTAAGTACACCCTATTTCGTTGCCCCCTTCACCTACCTCCAAATAGACTCAGCTGTAAGTACATCCTATTTCATTGCCACCCCCTCCCCACCTACCTCCAAATTGACTCCACTGTAAGTACACCCTATTTCATTGCCCCCCTCCACCTACCAAATAGACTCCGCTGTAAGTACACCCTATTTCATTGCCCCCCACCTACCTCCAAATAGACTTAGCTGTAAGTACATCCTATTTCATTGCCACCCCCCACCCACCTACCTCCAAATAGACTCAGCTGTAAGTATACCCTATTTCATTGCCACCCCCATCCACCAACCAAAAAGACTCCGCTGTAAGTACATCCTATTTCGTTGCCCCCCCCCCCCCCCCACCTACCTCCAATTAGACTCAGCTGTAAATACACCTTATTTCATTCCCCCTTCCCAACCAAATAGACTCAGCTGTAATTACATCCCATGTCAATCTTGTAATGTAAGGTCTCCTAACACATACAGCACTGCTAAAATATGTTAATATGTAACAATACAAAAAAATCTCCCAAGCTAACAATTGTAAATTTACTCATACAGTTTTTCAAAGTTGATATTTTCAATGTTCCAAACACTTAACTCAGGGTTGCAATGTACTTTAACACAAACAAAAGTTAGATTGTATTTTAAGTATGTAATTTTACTTCTTTTTAGCTGATGTTATCAAGTTTGAGTTCACTGTTTGCTTTCTTACAAAGTAAATACAATGCAGAAATGGAACCACAGAAGGATTTATCATCATACCCTCAATATGATTAAAATATAGAAACACCTGTACAATTTTAGTATGTTAGGGAGTCTAATTCTAACCCTGATTTTATGTATTTGTAACTCTAATGTCCCAGCTTTATCAGTTATAATGGTTATCTGACTAATCCATACCATAATAATAGATATAAATTGTTCAAAGTATCTGTAAGGTTGTACTGCATTGCTTATAAACAGCGCCCTCTTGTGACGGC
The DNA here is from genome assembly GCF_964340395.1 of Glandiceps talaboti. Lineage (NCBI taxonomy): Eukaryota > Metazoa > Hemichordata > Enteropneusta > Spengelidae > Glandiceps > Glandiceps talaboti. The sequence continues at coordinate 16,989,154 of NC_135559.1, forward strand.
ATTTATACAAGATTTGCATCAGCTTTACAAGGCTGTGTCTGTGTCAATTCATAAGTTTCTTATGACCTTGTTGTTGAAGGAAGAGATTTTATTCCACTTTCTATGAAACTTTTAAGCCTCTTAAGTTTTCTAGGAAGATGCCCAGGAAAAGTTTGGATGGAAGTTTATGGTATTCCGTCCACCCAGAAGAGGAATGCTGCTGTCTGTCCTCCTTGGTACTGGTTCCCAAATTATCTTCATGGTTTTCATCACCCTTGGTAAGTTTACTAATCCATCAAAATATCTATATCCAATATAAATTCTAATGTTCTGTAGGTATATATGACTCTTTTCTTATAAAAAAAAAGTGAGTCTCTTTATTTTCAGTCCATTTTTTCGAAAAGATGTTTTACTCACCTCACACATATTAGACTAACATTGTGAACAATTAGTTTACTTGATTAATAAGTTTCGAGGCTAACTATTACATTTCTGGTGGGGGGGGGGGGGGGGACAGCTGGAAAGGTATGGCAGCAATTTTTTCCCCAACACTGTGACAGCAATTTTTTTTCTTCTATTGTCAGTCCTGCATCAAATTATTTTTTCCTTATGCAGAAACAATACAATTCTTTTTACTTGGTTATTAAATTTTGTAGCATATCTCAACAAATTTTTTTTTTACTTCTGTCAGTTGGAAAAAATTTTTTTACTCAAGCCATTTTTTTCCCCAAAAATCCTCATCACCCCTCACCCCCCCCCCCCCCCCCAAGAAATCAAATGGTTCTCTCCTTATTAATATTTATTCAGTCATAAATTATATTTAGGATCTCGGTTTGGTTGTCACTGATGTAACAATTTATGATGACAGCACCGAACATTTTTACATATTAGACAAAAATATCGACAGATGTGTCTGAAAAACATCATTTGATAATAAATATGCATTGTTGTATTGACAAATAATGTGTACCTTGTTGATGAATTTATAGAATTTGTCAATAAAAACACAATTTGTGAAAACAGACTTTCTCAAGTCTCTGTGGGTTTTTTGTGGGTTTTTTTGATAATTATTTTTAACATAGTAGTGTTGTTTTGTGTGAAATAGTGACCTGAGTGAGTGATTGTGAACAATCAGGGTGAACACAAAACTAAACCCATACACCACTTGAGAGACTAGTAACGTGGGGGAAAATTTGACCACATTTTCTGTCACCAAATTTGAAATGAATAACAAATTCAAAACATTTGAAGATGATGAGACAAAAAATTCCTCTGAAGGGACTGGTGCCAGTCTACAAAAGATATTTCAAATCACTAGATTGGTATGTTCATACACTGTATATATATAGTATTTGGACAAAGTGCATTAAATTGTTGAATTTTCCTGTATATTCATTTTGTTGTATTACTATTACAAGCATATAACTTGTTAGTGATTTATAGTACACCCAGTACAATAAACTGACAGACATGCATGTTATTTGGTTTTGCAGTGTGTTTGCTTGTCTTGGATTCCTGTCACCAGCTAACCGTGGTGCACTGATGACCTGTGTACTAGTGTGTGTCTATGAACCCCAGCTGGATATGTTGCTGCAAGAATGTGTAAAAGTAGGTGTTTTCAAGTTCTCAATGATTTTGTGTGTGTATGTATGTATGTATGTATGTATGTATGTATGTGTGTGTATGTGTGTGTGTGTGTGTGTGTGCACGTGTGCGTGCGTGTGTGTGCGTGCGTACATGCATGCATGCTTGTGGAAGTACATGTATGTGTGTATGTATGTGTGTATGTACATTGTATGTGTTATATACAATGGTATGTAAATGTACTTACGTACGTGTGTGTGTGTGTGTGTGTGTATGTATGTATGTATGTATGTATGTATGTATGTATGTACATGTGTATGTGTGTATGTATAGTCGTATGCGTACATACATGTGTATGGATGTGAATATGTATGTACATGTATAATATGCATTACTCTGTATATGTATGTAGGACTTTGTAGCCTACCACTAAAGTATCATACAAATTTAAGCAGAAGATGAATTTAGAAGAAGAAATTATTGATGCTTTGAATATTGACTTCGTGAATTGTTCTTATTATGCAGCATTTGGTGGTGAACGTTGGAAGTCCAATGTATTGATGACCTGTTTCTTCATCCCTGGCATTGTGTTTGTGGATTTCTTTATTCTCAACTTGGTGCTATGGGGAGAAGGAAGCCCTGCAGCTATTCCATATACAACATTACTGGCTCTACTTGGACTCTGGTTTGGTGTCTCAACCCCACTCATCTTTCTCGGAGTTTACCTTGGCTTTAAAAAGACGGTAAGAAGTAGTCATATAGAAATCTAGTAAGACAGGGTTGAGTTGCAGTTTATTTCCCTCATAAGAAAAGTATACTTGACAAGCAAATTGAATAAGTAAACAGCCAAGTGCCAAATGTAAATATTACACAAAAATGAAAGTGCAACATACGATATGTAAACTACAAACACAAGAAATATTTCTAATGGGTGGACTAGAAACCATTGTCTAGCTGACGCTAGCTGCTTGCTTTAGAGTGTAATGTCATCACTTTCAAAATGAGGCAGTTACTGTGGTGAGAATTTCAACATATTTGACACTCCAGTAGTGAGATCAGACCATGAAGATTTCATGTCAAGGCAAATAGTGTTGTGTATGTCTATATTACTATGGACCTGGAAAGTTTTGCTAAAGGCTTATTTACACTTACATTGAAGGAAAACAAAAACGCTAAAATAAGTAGTGACCAGTGTGCTTTCTTTTACATACACACAATATACCAGTCTGGTAATTAGTAAAAATTAGTCTATGAGCACTCATTGAATACTGTAAAATCACAAAATATCCGTGGTGAAAATATCTAGTTTGCAGTATATATTAAATTACAAAGCTTGGTGTAGACAATCTAAGACTCTGTTCAGTGTGTTGAATATCCAGCTAAAGGAATGTGCCATAGTTGACCTGTAATGACCTGTTTGATTTGTCCACAGCCTATTGAATTCCCAGTTAGGACCAATCGGATTCCCCGACAGATCCCAGAACAGTCTTTCTACACCAGAACTTTGCCAGGAATAGTGATGGGTGGTGTTTTACCGTTTGGATGTATCTTTATCCAATTGTTTTTCATTCTAAACAGTATCTGGTAAGTTATTAATCTCAGAAGTTTGTTTTCTTTTTTGCCAAAATAATGGTGGATAACTTTTGACTTGCTGAGGATTGAGAAAAGGTTGTAGTAATAACCACCATAAATGAATGATTTTAAAATAATGTGAAACTCTAGATATGATGAATCTCTGGAGTATGAATCTGTAAGATTTGTACTGTGGTTTCAATTAAAACTGCAAAGTTTATTACAAAACCAGTGGTTTAAGAATAATGTGTTCCTCAAAAGTGTCGAATGACAAGAACAACGATTCATTTTATGAACCAGTAAAGATAATGATTTACTTCTCAAAAGTGAACCCTCTTGAAATACTTGGGGAATTCTGTGAAGTTATTACCTAGTACTTACCTTACCACTATAATGGACCCCAAAATGTTCACAGCAAGATCATGGAAGTCATCGGAAAGGCTACCCTACTGTGCGCATAATTAAACCAACATTCATTTGATAGCTTATGTCTGCATGTCTCAGCAGCAGTTTTAGTATGTGTCTATCTTAGGATGCTTGCATAATGTCACACGAGTTCAATATGCGAACATCATTCGTGGGGGGGGGGGGGGGGGGTAGGTCATCAATGGAATTGCTGAACATCTTTTTCACACTTCTAACCAAATTTTGACAGAAAACTTTAACTTCTTCAATATAATAGTTTTTGTATTTACTACTGAGATGTTAATGAATTGATTAAAATTGACGTCTAATGTGAGATATGGTGATGGGTTTCTGGTAGTATTTTGATGTGTTTACCATTATGTTTTTATATTACATCAATCATAGAGGTGTGACCGTACAGTTTTCATCATGCTTTACATCATGATATAGAAACGTTTGATGTCGCACTTGTGTTCGTTGGGGGGGGGGGGGGGGGGGTGTTGACCTAAACAAACCATGTTCATTTGTACGATTTTGTGATTGTCCCTTAGTAAACCGAAACCATGATTGCCACTTGTTGTATTTCTTTTCTACTCTGACAATAATGTTCTTGTTTCTCTTTCGTTGTGTAGGTCTCATCAGATGTATTATATGTTTGGGTTCCTGTTCTTAGTTTGCGTGATTCTGATTATCACTTGTTCAGAGGCTACAGTCTTGTTATGTTATTTCCACCTTTGTGCTGAGGTAAGTTAAACAAGTATTTCATTAATATAATGAGCAAACATAAGATGGCTATTCCAAAACCGATACCAGTGTTAAGAATCCTACCATTGGAACCCTTAGAAAACAGGCGAAAGTGTTCCTGACTCACCATGGCATATATAGCACTCAATGGTAAAATTGATTTCCCAACGGAAAACAAGTGAAAGTGTTCCCGACTCACCATGGCCTAGCACTCGATGATAAAATTGATTTCCCAACAGAACATGTACAACCTGATCAACCAGACAATCTCATTCATATACTCTGTTTAATACTTGAATAAATGTTCAATAGCGATATAAAGATGACATAACCATCTGTGTGCGTGTGTGTGCGTGTGCGTGTGTGTGTGTGTGTGTGTGTGTGTGTGCATCTGTACGTGTCTGTCTGTGTGTGCACGTACATGTATATGTGTGCGTGTGTGCATGTGTGTGGACCAGTGTGTGAACTTAAGGGAAAATGACTACTGGTCATAAGGACCGACATGTAGCAAAAGCTGCTGGTCCTTAAGGAAAACTGCTGGTCCATATTCAATGCAGTTCACATTCACGACCTGTATCTACACCCCCCAATTACAGATTAAATGATTTTGAACTTTAATATGATACAACATATCTTTAGATATACTAAAGTAAAAGAGAGTACAACGAATTGTTTACTATCCACTATTATTCATCAATCTGTTCTTACAATTGAAAATTTCCACTCACAGAGTCAAAAAATACAACTTGGAAGTAAACTTGGCAGTAAATTTTGGATTCGCTTTATTTCATTTTCCATCCACACAGTGACATGGAGCGGTTTCGTCTTCCTTCAGTCTTTACAAATATGTACTGAAGCCCCCCGCCCCCCCTCATGAAGCCCTACCCGTATACCCTACCGTGGTGTATTGAGTATCGTCTCTGACTGTTTGTGTAAGAAATCTGACCATGATGAAGAGGGCTAATCATGTCTTACAGTGCAAGTTTTTTTGACGTGGGAGCGTGATGTGTTGACTGTACTGTCCTGTGTCATCCACTATGTACCCGTGTTTGGCATGATGCAGTATTTTTCCAGATACAACAATGGCAACAAAAATGCAACATTTCTAAGTTTATACGTTGATTACAACATAACAGGACATACATTATCATATGCATCAAATTGAAAGCAATCAGACTACGCATTTCTTTTACTGTTTTTACAAAAAAAAAACCTATCGTACTGGAGATATCTTACGAAGTGTACCTGCCTTCTTTATTAGTTAAAATGCCATTTTCAGAGTAGTTTATATGTTTTCTGTCAGTTTGTTTTTATCATTGAATTGAATTGAAATTTATTTCATCAGATAACAACAAAAAACAAAACAATAAATAAATAATACATTACACTTTCAAACAAATTGGACAAAAGGAAATATACATGTGTTATCTAATGGGGACCATGAAAATAGTTCAGCAGAACTAGTCGTGTCCATGGCCCGTACATTCAATTTTAGATTAATTCAAATTCATAAATGGACGTAACGAAGAAAATTAAGTCAAAAATAAACACAGCACGCATTCACGCACACTCATACACACACACGCACGCACGCACATACATACATACGCATACACACACACGAGAAGAAATAAAGCAAAAACCAGAAATGTTGTAAAAACGCCAAAGAGTATAAATTAAGGTTGGTGTGTAGAATTTAAAATATAATTTCTTAGTTCATTTTTGAACTGTTGCCTGGACATGTTAATTTTTAGGTGACTTGGTAAAGAGTTCCAGTGCTTTGTCGCTGCATATTTGAAATTGTGTTGGGTGATGGTCAATTTTATCGATGGTGGACGAAAGTTACCACTGGAGGCTGAATGGTTTTGATATGTATGAATGGGACGGTCAAAATACTTTTCTATGTTGTGGGGATAACGATTATTTCTAAGATCATGGCCACACACACATGGGGAACTCTGGTAAATTGATTGGGAAACCCGCTAACATTTACCAGCTTTAATACCAGCCTTTAAAAACATTGTCTGTTTCGTCTTCTTCTTCGGAAGCTCATTGTCGCCTTCTAAATATCGCCACATACTTTATAAATACAATGTGGAACTGTCTCAAACACGTTAAAAGTTTCATACACTATGTAAAATAGACGCATGCGCTGAATGCATAAAATGTGTCTGAATGTCTAAGACGTTCTGATTAGTCAAGACACAAATAATTCGAGAAATTCAGCCAATCATGTGTTTGCTAACATAATTTCATAAAGTAAATGCTGTATGCTACGTCATATGTAGACATGAAACATGTATCAACATTGACAACAACACATAGCAAGCTAGCTCTGTGTTGCTTGACTTGAACGAGATGTCGAGAGTAAAATAGGTAACACAAGATCAGATTCATGTAGGTGAAATTGGATCTATCTTTGAATAAATGTTTTTATTTACTCCAAATTTCAACTGGTCATAAGGACCGATATGTTGTTGTAATTCTGAAAAACTGTCGGTCCGAACGGAAATCTGTTGGTCTCGGGCCGAAGGACCGGCGTTAATTTCGCACGCTGGTGTGGACACACGTGTAGACAAATTCATGTGTTTGGTTATGGTACTTATGTAAATATTTTGTTTAATTTACAGGATTATCACTGGTGGTGGAGGTCCTTCCTGACTAGTGGCTTCACAGCCGTGTATCTATTTATTTACTGCATTCATTACTTTGTATCCAAATTGACCATTGAGGGCATGGCCAGTACAGTCTTATACTTCGGTTACACTGGTATCATGGTCTTACTGTTTTTCTTGTTCTGTGGTAAGTAGTCACATTGATTTTATCTTTCATTTCATTTATTAACACTTTGTAAATAACAATGCTTACATCCACTATATTTGCAAAACTACTAGTTCAGGACAAAGTTCTAATAAATTTCTATTTTTTCTGTTACAGGTTCTATAGGTTTCTTCTCCTGTTTGTGGTTTGTTATCAAGATTTACGGTGTAGTGAAAGTTGACTAAGGGAAACATTTCACGAAACAACTTTAACAACAATAGGGTATATTGTTATGGACATTTAAGTACAGGCAGAACTCTTATTGAACTAAGGTTGAACGCACCTCATAATGTGAAAATTTGCTTTTTAAGTTGTATTCAGCAAAACCCACCCAGTTTTGAAATCAGTGAAGAAATATTAGAGGGACAGCCATGCATATATTTAGAAAAGATGTCTGTGTTGGTCACATTTATTTATGATGGTCGTAATATGTCTACCAACATTATCTGGATAGAAAGTGATTTCAGGTAGTTGAGAAGGAAAATGGTTACAGCCAATTCAACAAATTAAAGAACGATGTTTACATAGGTGTTGATAGATTAGTAGTATTCGTTTCCAACTTTGTCTCAACATTTGCTACAACATTGACAGACATTGTCGAAACTTAAAGATAATATCAGTAAACACCAGGGTGCACACACAAAGTTGTCGCCTTGTCTGGAAATACTAGTCCCATGTATTTTTGAATGATATAGCTTCTATGTACAATAGTAAGTATTTCTACTTTAAACATGTACAGTTTTTCATCGTTATAATTTGCAGGTATTTACATGGACTCATTATTTAAACATAAATTGATGAGTATGCATATCTGAAAAGACAGCCAGACTTAGTCAAGAAAAAGCAGAAAACTCCTCGTATAAAGTTGTCTATTCATTGAGGCAAACCTATTGACTGCTTATCAGTATCCAACTGTGATAAGATCATAAAATCTTCAAGTACTTTACTGTACACTTCCACAAGTAAAGTAAACATGGAGACTAATTTTGAAACCAATACTACTTATCTATCAACATCTATGTAAACATTATCATTTTTTAATATGTCGAATCGGCTGTAACATGGTAATTTTATAATTTTTTGTCAGTTGCACACAATAGCTTACCAGATTCATATATTGAAGTTTCTTAAGTATATGAAATAGTTTGGTTTTATATATAATTTGTAAGAGGTGCGTTCTTCCTTATCTGCTGCTAGAACTGTACAAGGAATCTGTTAAAACAGTTGGCAATTGATACTTTAGACATTTTCTAGATACAGAGCTCAATTTTTCAGGAGAAAGAAGGTAATATGACTGACATTTGTGAGTACATATGTTTATTTAAAATATAAAGGGGTATACTGAAAGATTTGAACATTCTGAAGATATGAGTAATACTACAAGTTGTAGCTTTTTGGGTGATTTTATCCCCAATATGTATAATAGTCAAGTTATTTCAATATGGGGTTGGTTGGCAGTGGGGGTGGGTAGGATCGGGGTGGGCAAGGTTGATTTAAAATTTGGAGAACATTTTCCTATCCTCAAATACACTTGGTCAGGAACCTCAGCAATATAAAGCAGAAGTTGTTTGATAAAATTAGTGGATTTGTAATGTATTACCTGTAAATGTATTCATTGTTTTTGAGGGGCACTACCAGTAAATATAATTTATCTTGACACTCACAACACACCAATATATACTTTTTATCCGCATTGGTTCTCATCAGAGGAAAGTACTTGCAAAGATGTGCAGATGGTAAAATTAGATTGTCTTAAAAACTCTTCACCAGGCTAGGTTTTTACCAATATCATATCATAATTTAGTGGATTGGTATTGTGTATGGTCGAGTATGATACATTGTAATAATATAAAGTCCAAAATTTATTCCATCATTGAGAGATTTGATTTCAACGTCACACGAGATATTGTGCATAAATTTTGTTATTTGTTCGTGAATTTGTACTTTGTTTTTGTCTGTTTACGTGATTTATGTTTAGCTGACCAAAGATTTCACAAAAATTTCTAAAGAAATCTATTGCAAGAAACTTAAGTTTGAAAGAAACAATGTATAGATTTCTAGGCCATAACAAACATTCATTCAGCACGAAGTCTTAGTGATAAGATGCAAAAACAAAAACAAAAAACCTTTCTTCATGATTTATCAATTTATGACTGAAAAGACTTCAAAGATTCTCATTAACGTGCATCTAATCATCTCAACGTTTCTAGAACAAGATATTTGCAAAGAAAGTTATTTCTCACTTAGCGCATATATTATTGCAATATGTTGTCACCAGAGGGCGCTGTTTACAGAATATTGAACTAGTATTCTCGTTATCACTGGGTGACTGATAGCGATAATGTATTTTCTTCAGTTCAAAGAATTTTGTCATATTAATTTGAAAAAACATAAGTACACTCTTTAAAGGTGGTTTACAGTTAATGTTTTACACTACAAACACCATTTAGAGATTTAGTTTAATAGTCAGACACTTCAGTTTCATTGGCACTTTTTTTTCATGGCTATGCGTTTTTAAACACAAGTTCAAAATGATTCACTCTTTCTCTCTAAAATTGTCACATCACTGCAAAAAAATAGTATCAATTGGTGCAAAATTTGACCTCATGGGTTTAGGGAAGTGCAATATGACCTTTAAACTTTGACTTTTGACATTTCACTACTTGGGGCAAGCTGTGTAGATTGTGAAATATTTGCTTCATTCAGGAGTGGAATTTGAAAGTTGTAGTATGATATGACACAAGGGGAAAGTAATTTTAATGTAATTCCGCTATTCTGGGAAGACAGAACTGCTGGAATGATCTTCGATGGGAAATTCAAGGTTTGATTTATTCATATGCTGCACATCGACAAAGTTTGGAATACAGAAAGGTTTAGAAGTAAAATTTCTATAGATACATATTTCATACTTCTAACGTTTGTGGTAAATCACATCATTTTAATCGGGAGAGATATTTGTGTGAAAAAAAAATTGTTCCCTTTCTGCCCTTGAAGGTTTGTCAGTGGTTTTCGTTTTGAATTCTCAGCTGTTACGAGAGATTCAAACATTTTTTTTTGTTTTTTATCAGGACTTATTTTGTAGAAGGAAAATGTTTATAAGTAGGAGCAGCATAGTAATTGTTGTGCCTTTGAAAAAAAGAAGATATTTCTCTAATTATGCTATCCTGTATGTGTTAAGTAATTTATGTTTCTCATTTCTTCAAATGGTTATTAGTTATTATGATTGAGTGCTGTAACAATTCAGAAGGAAAAGTTTGTTTCCTTGAAACCTAATTGTACATTTTCTGAGGTTTAAGCCAGGTTTATTGAAGGTGATGAAAGAAACATTTGTCATTTTTAGTTTTTAGCACAACTGAACTGAGGTTCAGTTGTGCTATAGGGATCACCCGACGTCTGTGTGTGTGTGTGTGTGTGTGTGTGTGTGTGTTTGTGGATGTGTGTGTGTGTGTGTGTGTGTGTGTGTGTGTGTGTAAACAACTTAAAGTCAAAATTTACTGAACCGATTGCCATGATATTTGGTGGGTCCATTACCTTGGGTGTCTAGTTGGGAAATTGTTCAAATCAAAATGATCGCATCACAGGTATGTGATTTGGGTAAAAAAATGTGATTTTTGGTCAAAAAACTTAAACTCAGAAACTACTGGGTGCGATTGGTGACCAGATTGGTGCGAAATTTGGTGGGAACATTCTTAAGGGGGTTTGAAGTAAGATTTGTTCATGACATGATGATTCCATCAGTGATATGCAAATTAGGGCTAAAAATGTGTCTTTTTGGTTAAAAATCTATAATTCCAGAAGTACTGAGCAGATTGGGCTGAAATTTCATGGGAATGTATCTAGGGATGTATTGACGAAGAAATATTAAGCATACAATGATTCCATGAGTGATATAATGCAAATTAGGTGTAAAATGTTCATTTTTGGTCAAAAACTTATATCTCAAAAAGTACTTGGTCACCGAGTCTGAAACTTGGTGAGATGTTTCTGAAAGTGTTATTCTGCAGATTTTCTTCAAAACAAAATTGGCATTAGCGAACATGACCACGCCCTTAGCAACGACCAAATGGCAGTATATTTTGGTCAGATAACATCATCTGGTAGGCAAATGAGTAAACATTCAAAAAATGTATGCAAATACCCTAGCAACCATGACCACGCCCATAGCAACAGCCAAACGGTCGTGTATTTCACAAAGATAACAACAGGGATTAATAGACAATTGAATAAACATTCAAAAAATGTATGTAAATTTGCCTAGCAACAAGATCACGCCCATAGCAACAGCCAAATAATCACGTATATTGCAAAGATAACAGGAATAGAAAGACAAATGAATAAACATTCAAAACATGTATGCAAATGTGCCTAGCAACAAGACCACGCCCATAGCAACAGCCAAATGATAGCATATATCGTAAAGATAGCAACATTCAACAAATGACCACTTATTGTTAGCATGGACTACCATATGGATGAACATTTTTAGAAACTGTACAGTTGTGCTATGACGCCATTGGCGGTATTTTTAAAAGTCAAGTTTTATTTCTCCAAATCAAACACTACAATGTTCTCTATGGAAAGGTTGGTTAAAGGTCACACGGTAATTGAAATTGTTTTTGCGTTAAAAAATTAAGCAAATCACAAGTTTGGGATAACACAATGTTTGGGTTTCTTTTGCCCCTTTTTTATATCTTGTGTATTGAATTTCATGTCATTTGTTGTAAAGTGAGTGGTGTGTATGTCTGAAGTTTTGAATTATGTACTTGGATGTAGAAATGTTGATAATTTTGGTACACACTTCTGTACTCCTATAGCAGCCATCTTTGATTTTTCCCATAATGCCTCACAATGTCAAAGGTTATATTTGATATTCATTCTTGCCAGTCTTTTGTCTTTGAAATGTAAGTGTACTGAACTTTGTAGATTACAAAAGAGTGATGTTTGTAACAATATGTATTTGAAATATTTTAACCATTTCGAAAAGTGATCTGTGACCTTTGACATTTCAAGGGATTCTGGGAGTTATCCAAGATGGCAGCTATAAGCTAATAACTCTTTGTTTTTGCATGAAGTTATTTTTAATGGTTTGATTATATGCTCTTGTTGTACATGTTTACTGCTATACTTTCATTTAAATTAATTTGACAGAAATTGAAGTATTTTACAAAGAAATGACTTCAGGATGACATTTAGGCTTTTCTCAATCCCAACAATTCCAAATTGTAAACAATGTATTTTGTATAGATAGAAATACAACTAAAGCAATCCAGTGCTGGCCCCTATATGATCATGTTGTGACCCAGGTTCTTGGAACCTTGTGGGTAATGTTGTTAATTTATATTTATGTTGTAAGCTTTATACCTTTGTGCATATAGTAAAGACAAAAGTAATTCACTTCATGTGTGAGAGGGCGATGTTCGTCTTGACGTCTTGACCTTTCGCCTTCCCATCATGTTCATGTTGTAGGTAGTGATTTCATGTCTTCAGAAAAACTATTTAATTTGTGTAGTAATCCAAAGCATCCAGACTCTTGATGTATGCCAAACGAAAGATGACATATTTATTAATATCCTAGTGAAGTTTGGAAAGTTTTTATTTAGATTTTACTACTTTTTGAGACATTGAAACATCTGTGATTGAACTGTCATAGGCGCCTACTTGTGTTTAGTATTGCGTCATAGATGTATTTCAAGTTTTGATGAGCTTGTAACTTTTTATTTTAGTATTTTATTGTAAAGTTGTTACTCTCTTGACCTTTCGCCTTCCCATCATGTTGTAGATGGTGATGAAGAATTAAACCAGCAAAGTGTCGATCACAATTCAAACGAACAGTCTCGTGTTGTTGTTGTGTGAGAGCCTAGTGTGTGCAGTGATAACACGAGGCGCAAACTGGTCGAGCAGTTGGGACACAAAGCGCCTCCGGGCCCCCGATCGGCAACCGACCGCCACAATGTATATGATGTTCATGTACAAATACATTGGCAAAATTTGTCAGTTTAAGAATTGTGTTGCATACATGCACATAATAGACCAGTCTATTTTATTTGTCAAACTTTCCTGAGCATGTTAATATCAGAATTGTCAAGTATTTCAATATTGTTTCCCATTGGCTTTCTTCTTGGTGTATGAGGTAATTAATCAATAAATACACACTTAAAACAATTTTATTCTCATTTATCTACTTTATGGTGGATGCAGCAATATATGTGTGTTCGTGCAAGTCTTGTTTATTTTTCAACAGAAAATTGACACTGGTTGATATTTATATTACTAGTTTATTATCCCTCAAGGGAAATGCGTCTTGCAACAACTGACATTGAAAAATACAGATACACAGTAAAATGTACAACTAGGATGTACAAAAACATGGAAAACTGGGTATGAAAAGTACATCAAATAGACCCACACTTCAGACATGTACTCTGAGTAGTCTCTTATTTTAGTAATCAAATCAGAGTGAAGTAATTTGCTTGACAGAAGCCATAAAATAAACCTTACAAATTAGAACTTGAACACATATTAAAGCATTCTGCTGTTATCACAAGTTGTGCTACAAATAATTTACACACCTTCCACTGTCAACCACTCTTGACCGATTGAAAGATGTATTTTGGCAAGTCTTCTGTCAGTCTGTCTGTCTGTCTGTCTCTCCCTCTCTCTGATTCATTGTCTTTCTGTCTCTGTCTTTCTCTCTGCCCCCTCTCTCTCTGCCCCCTCTCTCTCTCTCTCTCTCTCTCTCTCTCTCTCTCTCTCTCTCTCTCTCTCTCTCTCTCTCTCTCTCTCTCTCTCTCTCTCTCTCTCTCTCTCTCTCTCTCTCTCTCTCTCTCAAACCTTGTACATGCTTCTCTGTCTGCCTGTCTGTCTGTATGTCTGCCTGTCTGTCTCGCAAACCTTGTACGTGCTTGTCTGTCTGTCTGTCTGTCCGTCTGGCTGTCTTCCTGCCTACCTGCCTGTCTGTATGTCTGCCTCTGTCTGTCTGTCTGCCTGATTGTCTCATGAATAAGTAAGTTGAAACATTGGAGGCCATGTACATGGCGATAGATTTCTTCTCATTATAATTAAAAGAAATTTAAGAGGTAAATAATGTCAGCAATATTCATAGCATACCTGACCAGTACGTAAGATAAATGAAAATAGTGGTATCAGTGCATAGTACACAGCTATGTAGGATTTGGAACAACAATTTGCAACTGAAGTCTAATTATTAGAAATCGTTCATCATGCTGTCTATTAACTTATAAGACATACACTGTACACTACTATTCTTTGTCCAAAGCGATTAACATGTTTCTGTTATCATTATGCCACAGCAAAGGTTATGCCTTTAGCTAGGTTCGTGTCCACCCTTTTACCAACAGGTAAATTGGTATTAGTGCATCCACTAGACCGTGGGCGATTAAAAGATGTATTTTGGCAAGTTTGTCTGTCTGTCTGTCTGTCTGTCTGTCTGTCTGTCTGTCTGTCTGTCTGTCTGTCTGTCTGTCTGTCTGTCTGTTTGTTTGTTGGGCTGTCTGTGTCTGTCTGTGTCTGTCTGTTTGTCTGTCTCTCTGCCTGCCTGCCCTACTGCCTGTCTGTCTGTCTGTCTGTCTGTCTGCCTGCTGTCTGTCTGCCCCCTCTCTATTTCTCTCTCTTTCTCAAACCTTGTATTTGCTTGTCTTTCTGTCTTTGTCTGTCTGTCTGTCTGTCTGTCTGTCTGTCTGTCTGTCTGTCTGTCTGTCTGTCTGTCTGTCTGTCTGTCTGTCTGTCTGTCTGTCTGTCTGTCTGTCTTTTTCTCATGAATGAATAAGTTGAAACATTGGAGGCCATGTATATGACGACAAATTGCTTCTCATCATGCTTAAAAGAAATTTAAGATCTCAATAATGTCAGCAGTATTCATTGCATACCGGACCAGTACGTAAGATAAATGTAAATAATGGTATCAGTGCATAGTGCACAGCTATGTAGGATTTAAAACAACAATTTCCAGCTACAGTCTAATTATCAGAAATCGTTCATCATGCTATCTATTAACTTATAAGACATACACTGTACACTACTATTCTTTGTTCAAAGTGATTAAGATATTTCTGTGATCATTATGCCACAGCAAAGGTTATGCCTTTAGGTAGGTTCGTGTCCACCTTTTAACAATTTGTAAATTGGTATTAGTGCATCCTCTAGGCAGTGGGCGATTGAAAGATGTATTTTGGCAAGTTAGTCTGTCTGTCTGTCTGTCTGTCTGTCTGTCTGTCTGTCTGTCTGTCTGTCTGTCTGTCCGTTTGTCTGTCTTCCTTCCTACCTGCCTGTCTGTCTGTCTGTCTTCCTGCCTGCCTGTCTGTCTGTCTGCCTGCATGTCTGTCTGCCTGTTTGTCTGTCTGTTTTTTGTCTCATGAATGAGTAAGTTGAAACATTGGAGGCCATGTACATGACTACAAATTGCTTCTCATTATAATTAAAAGAAATTTAAGATGTAAATAATGTCATCAATATTCATAGCATACCTGACCAGTACGTAAGATAAATTTAAATAGTGGTATCAGTGCATAGTGCACAGGTATGTAGGATTTAAAACAACAATTTGCAACTACAGTCTAATTATTAGAAATCGTTCATCATGCTATCTATTAACTTATAAGACATACACTGTACACTACTATTCTTTGTCCAAAGCGATTAACATGTTTCTGTTATCATTATGCCATATAAAAGGTTATGCCTTTAGATAGGTTCGTGTCCACCTTTTACCAACAGGTAAATTGGTATTAGTGCATCCTCTAGGCCGTGGGCGATTAAAAGATATATTTTGGCAAGTTAGTCTGTCTGTCTATCTGTCTGTCTGTCTGTCTTCCTCTCTCTCTCTCTCTCTCTCTCTCTCTCTCTCTCTCTCAAACCTTGTACATGCTTCTCTGTCTGCCTGTCTGTCTGTATGTCTGCCAGTCTGTCTCGCAAACCTTGTACGTGCTTGTCTGTCTGTCTGTCTGTCCGTCTGGCTGTCTTCCTGCCTACCTGCCTGTCTGTATGTCTGCCTCTGTCTGTCTGTCTGCCTGATTGTCTCATGAATAAGTAAGTTGAAACATTGGAGGCCATGTACATGGCGATAGATTTCTTCTCATTATAATTAAAAGAAATTTAAGAGGTAAATAATGTCAGCAATATTCATAGCATACCTGACCAGTACGTAAGATAAATGAAAATAGTGGTATCAGTGCATAGTACACAGCTATGTAGGATTTGGAACAACAATTTGCAACTGAAGTCTAATTATTAGAAATCGTTCATCATGCTGTCTATTAACTTATAAGACATACACTGTACACTACTATTCTTTGTCCAAAGCGATTAACATGTTTCTGTTATCATTATGCCACAGCAAAGGTTATTCCTTTAGCTAGGTTCGTGTCCACCCTTTTACCAACAGGTAAATTGGTATTAGTGCATCCTCTAGACCGTGGGCGATTAAAAGATGTATTTTGGCAAGTTAGTCTGTCTGTCTGTCTGTCTGTCTGTCTGTCTGTCTGTCTGTCTGTCTGTCTGTCTGTCTGTCTGTCTGTCTGTCTGTCTGTCTGTCTGTCTGTCTGTCTGTCTGTCTGTCTGTCTGTCTGTTTGTTTGTTGGGCTGTCTGTGTCTGTCTGTGTCTGTCTGTTTGTCTGTCTCTCTGCCTGCCTGCCCTACTGCCTGTCTGTCTGTATGTCTGTCTGTCTGTCTGTCTGTCTGCCTGGCTGTCTGTCTGCCCCCTCTCTATTTCTCTTTCTCAAACCTTGTATTTGCTTGTCTTTCTGTCTTTGTCTGTCTGTCTGTCTGTCTGTCTGTCTGTCTGTCTGTCTGTCTGTCTGTCTGTCTGTCTGTCTGTCTGTCTGTCTGTCTGTCTGTCTGTCTGTCTTTTTCTCATGAATGAGTAAGTTGAAACATTGGAGGCCATGTATATGACGACAAATTGCTTCTCATCATGCTTAAAAGAAATTTAAGATCTCAATAATGTCAGCAGTATTCATTGCATACCGGACCAGTACGTAAGATAAATGTAAATAGTGGTATCAGTGCATAGTACACAGCTATGTAGAATTTGGAACAACAATTTGCAGCTACAGTTTAATCGTTAGAAATCGTTCCTCATGCTATTGATTAACTTAAAAGACATACACTGTACACTACTATTTTTGTCCAACGTGATTAAGATATTTCTGTTATCATTATGCCACAGCAAAGGTTATGCCTGTAGCTTCGTGTCCACCTTTTACCAAAACGTAAATTGGTATCAGTGAGTAATCTAGGCCGTGGACGATTAAAGGATGTATTTTGGCAAGTTAGTCTGTCTGTCTGTCTGTCTGTCTGTCTGTCTGTCTGTCTGTCTGTCTGTCTGTCTGTCTGTTTGTCTTTCTTTCTTTCTTTCTTTCTTTCTGTCTGTCAGTCTGTCTGTCTGTCTGTCTGTCTGTCTGTCTGTCTGTCTGTCTGTCTGTCTGTCATTCTGTTAGCCTGCCTGCCTGCCTGCCTGTCTGTCTGTCTGTCTGTCTGTCTGTCTGTCTGTCTGTCTGTCTGCCTGTCTTTCTGTCTGTCTGTCTTCCTCTCTCTCTCTCTCTCTCTCTCTTTCTATCTCTCTCAAACCTTGTGTTTGTCTGTCTGTATATCTATCTGTCTGCTGCCTCTCTCTGTCTATCTGAATGTCTCTCTGTCTGTCTGTCTGTCTGTCTGTTTGTCTGTTTGTCTGTCTGCATGTTTAACTCCCTGCCTGCTTGTCTGTCTCTGTGTTTGTTTGTCTGCCTGCCTGCCTGTCTGTCTGTCTGTCTGTCTGTCTATCTGTCTGTCTGTCTGTCTGTCTCATGAATAAGTGGAAACATTGGAGGCCATGTATATGGCTACAAATTGCTTCTCGTTATAACTAAAAGAAATTTAAGAAGTAAATAATGTCAGCAATATTCATAGTACCTCACCAGTACATAAGATAAATGTTAATAGTGGTATCAGTGCATAGTACACAGCTATGTAGGATTTGGAACAACAATTTCCAGCTACAGTCTAATTATCAGAAATCGTTCATCATGCTATCTATTAACTTATAAGACATACACTGTACACTACTATTCTTTGTTCAAAGTGATTAAGATATTTCTGTGATCATTATGCCACAGCAAAGGTTATGCCTTTAGGTAGGTTCGTGTCCACCTTTTAACAATTTGTAAATTGGTATTAGTGCATCCTCTAGGCAGTGGGCGATTGAAAGATGTATTTTGGCAAGTTAGTCTGTTTGTCTGTCTGTCTGTCTGTCTGTCTGTCTGTCTGTCTGTCTGTCTGTCTGTCCGTTTGTCTGTCTTACTTCCTACCTGCCTGCCTGTCTGTCTGTCTGTCTGTCTGTCTTCCTGCCTGCCTGCCTGTCTGTCTGTCTGCCTGCATGTCTGTCTGCCTGTTTGTCTGTCTGTTTTTTGTCTCATGAATGAGTAAGTTGAAACATTGGAGGCCATGTACATGACTACATATTGCTTCTCATTATAATTAAAAGAAATTTAAGATGTAAATAATGTCATCAATATTCATAGCATACGTGACCAGTACGTAAGATAAATTTAAATAGTGGTATCAGTGCATAGTGCACAGGTATGTAGGATTTAAAACAACAATTTGCAACTACAGTCTAATTATTAGAAATCGTTCATCATGCTATCTATTAACTTATAAGACATACACTGTACACTACTATTCTTTGTCCAAAGCGATTAACATGTTTCTGTTATCATTATGCCATAGCAAAGGTTATGCCTTTAGATAGGTTCGTGTCCACCTTTTACCAACAGGTAAATTGGTATTAGTGCATCCTCTAGGCCGTGGGCGATTAAAAGATATATTTTGGCAAGTTAGTCTGTCTGTCTATCTGTCTGTCTGTCTGTCTGTCTGTCCGTCTGTCTCTGTCTGTCTGTTTGTCTGTGTTAATCTTTGTCTTTGTCTGTCTGTCTGTCTGTCTGTCTGTCTGTCTGTCTGTCTGTCTGTCTGTCTGTCTGTCTGTCTGTCTGTCTGTCTGTCTGCCTGCCTGCCTGTCTGTCTTTCTGTCTGCTTCCTGCCTGTCTGCCTGTCTGTCTGTCTGTCTGTCTGTCTGTTTGTTTGCCTGCCTGTCTGTCTGTCTGTCTGTCTGTCTGGCCCCTTTCTCTCAAACCTTGTACTTTCTTGTCTGTCTGTCTGTCTGTCTGTCTGTCTGTCTGTCTGTCTGTCTGTCTGTCTGTCTGTCTGTCTGTCTGTCTGCCTGCCTGTCTGTCTGTCTTTCTGTCTGCTTCCTGCCTGTCTGCCTGTCTGTCTGTCTGTCTGTCTGTCTGTCTGTCTGTCT
>NC_135559.1:17013549-17036049 GCF_964340395.1 Glandiceps talaboti
TGGAGGCCATGCACATGGCGACAGATTGCTTCTCATTATAATTAAAAGAAATTTAAGAGGTAAATAATGTCAGTAATATTCATAGCATACCTGACCAGTACGTAAGATAATTTTAAATAGTGGTAGAAGTGCATAGTACACAGCTATATAGGATTTGTAACAACAATTTGCAGCTATAGTCTAATTATTAGAAATCGTTCATCATGCTATCTATTAACTGATAAGAAATACACTGTACACTACTATTCTCTGTCCAAAGCGATCGATTAAGCTATTTCTGTCATCATTATGCCACAGCAAAGGTTATGCCTTTAGGTTCGTGTCCAGCCTTTGCCAACTGGTAAATTAGTATTAGTGAGTCTTGCTAGGCCATTGGCGATTAAAAGATGTATTTTGGCAAGTTAGTCTGTCTGTCTGTCTGTCTGTCTGTCTGTCTGTCTGTCTGTCTGTCTGTCTGTCTGTCTGTCTGTCTGTCTGTCTGTCTGTCTGTCTATGTCTGCCTGTCTGTCTGTCTGTCTGTCTGTCTGTCTGTCTGTCTGTCTGTCTGTCTGTCTGTCTGTCTATGTCTCCCTGTCTGTCTGTCTGTCTGTCTGTCTGTCTGTCTGTCTGTCTGTCTGTCTGTCTGTCTGTCTGTCTGTCTGTCTGTCTATGTCTGCCTGTCTGTCTGTCTGTCTGCCTGACTGTCTGTCTGTCTGTTTGTCTTTCTGGCTGACTGCCTGCCTTCTTGCCTGCCTGTCTGCCTGCCTGCCAGCCTGTCTGTCTGTCTGTCTGTCTCCCTGCCTGCCTGCCTGCCTGTCTGCCTGCCTGTCTGCCTGCCTGTCTATTTGTCTGTCTGTCGGTGTGCCTGTCTGTCTGCATGCCCCCCCCCCTCTCTCTCTCTCTCTCTCTCTCTCTCTCTCTCTCTCTCTCAAAACGTGAAATTTCTTGTCTGTCTGTCTGTCTGTCTGTCTGTCTGTCTGTCTGTCTGTCTGTCTGTCTGTCTGTCTGTCTCATGAATAAGTAAGTTGAAACATTGGAGGCCATGCACATGGCGACAGATTGCTTCTCATTATAATTAAAAGAAATTTAAGAGGTAAATAATGACAGCAATATTTATAGCATACCTGACCAGTACGTAAGATAATTTTAAATAGTGGTAGAAGTGCATAGTACACAGCTATGTAGGATTTGGAACAACAATTTGCAGCTACAGTCTAATTATTAGAAATCGTTCATCATGCTATCTATTAACTGATAAGACATACACTGTACACTACTATTCTTTGTCCAAAGAGATTAAGCTATTTCTGTTATCATTATGCCACAGCAAAGGTTATGCCTTTAGGTTCGTGTCCACCCTTTGCCAACTGGTAAATTAGTATTAGTGAGTCTTGCTAGGCCATTGGCGATTGAAAGATGTATTTTGGCAAGTTAGTCTGTCTGTCTGTCTGTCTGTCTGTCTGTCTGTCTGTCTGTCTGTCTGTCTGTCTGTCTGTCTGTCTGTCTGTCTGTCTGTCTGTCTGTCTGTCTGTCTGCCTGTCTGTCTGTTTGTCTTTCTGGCTGACTGCCGGCCTTCTTGCCTGCCTGCCTGTCTGTCTGTCTGTCTGTCTCCCTGCCTGCCTGCCTGTCTGCCTGCCTGTCTATTTGTCTGTCTGTCGGTGTGCCTGTCTGTCTACATGCCCCCCCTCTCTCTCTCTCTCTCTCTCTCTCTCTCTCTCTCTCTCTCTCTCTCTCTCTCTCTCTCTCTCTCTCAAAACGTGAAATTTCTTGTCTGTCTGTCTGTCTGTCAGTCTGTCTGTCTGTCTGTCTGTCTGTCTGTCTGTCTGTCTGTCTGTCTGTCTGTCTGTCTGTCTGTCTGCCTGTCTCTCTGTCTGCCTGACTGTCTGTCTGTCTGTTTGTCTTTCTGGCTGACTGCCGGCCTTCTTGCCTGCCTGCCTGTCTGTCTGTCTGTCTGTCTCCCTGCCTACCTGCCTGTCTGCCTGCCTGTCTATTTGTCTGTCTGTCGGTGTGCCTGTCTGTCTACATGCCCCCCCCTCTCTCTCTCTCTCTCTCTCTCTCTCTCTCTCTCTCTCTCTCTCTCTCTCTCTCTCTCTCTCTCTCTCAAAACGTGAAATTTCTTGTCTGTCTGTCTGTCTGTCTGTCTGTCTGTCTGTCTGTCTGTCTGTCTGTCTGTCTGTCTGTCTGTCTGTCAGTCTGTCTGTCTGTCTGTCTGTCTGTCTGTCTGTCTGTCTGTCTGTCTGTCTGTCTCATGAATGAGTAAGTTGAAACATTGGAGGCCATGCACATGGCGACAGATTGCTTCTCATTATAATTAAAAGAAATTTAAGAGGTAAATAATGTCAGTAATATTCATAGCATACCTGACCAGTACGTAAGATAATTTTAAATAGTGGTAGAAGTGCATAGTACACAGCTATATAGGATTTGTAACAACAATTTGCAGCTATAGTCTAATTATTAGAAATCGTTCATCATGCTATCTATTAACTGATAAGAAATACACTGTACACTACTATTCTCTGTCCAAAGCGATCGATTAAGCTATTTCTGTCATCATTATGCCACAGCAAAGGTTATGCCTTTAGGTTCGTGTCCAGCCTTTGCCAACTGGTAAATTAGTATTAGTGAGTCTTGCTAGGCCATTGGCGATTAAAAGATGTATTTTGGCAAGTTAGTCTGTCTGTCTGTCTGTCTGTCTGTCTGTCTGTCTGTCTGTCTGTCTGTCTGTCTGTCTGTCTGTCTGTCTGTCTGTCTGTCTGTCTGTCTGTCTGTCTGTCTGTCTGTCTGTCTGTCTGTCTGTCTGTCTGTCTGTCTATGTCTGCCTGTCTGTCTGTCCGTCTGTCTGTCTGTCTGTCTGTCTGTCTGTCTGTCTGTCTGTCTGTCTGTCTGTCTGTCTGTCTGTCTGTCTGTCTATGTCTCCCTGTCTGTCTGTCTGTCTGTCTGTCTGTCTGTCTGTCTGTCTGTCTGTCTGTCTGTCTGTCTGTCTGTCTGTCTGTCTGTCTATGTCTGCCTGTCTGTCTGTCTGTCTGCCTGACTGTCTGTCTGTCTGTTTGTCTTTCTGGCTGACTGCCTGCCTTCTTGCCTGCCTGTCTGCCTGCCTGCCAGCCTGTCTGTCTGTCTGTCTGTCTCCCTGCCTGCCTGCCTGCCTGTCTGCCTGCCTGTCTGCCTGCCTGTCTATTTGTCTGTCTGTCGGTGTGCCTGTCTGTCTGCATGCCCCCCCTCTCTCTCTCTCTCTCTCTCTCTCTCTCTCTCTCTCTCTCTCTCTCTCTCTCTCTCTCAAAACGTGAAATTTCTTGTCTGTCTGTCTGTCTGTCTGTCTGTCTGTCTGTCTGTCTGTCTCATGAATAAGTAAGTTGAAACATTGGAGGCCATGCACATGGCGACAGATTGCTTCTCATTATAATTAAAAGAAATTTAAGAGGTAAATAATGACAGCAATATTTATAGCATACCTGACCAGTACGTAAGATAATTTTAAATAGTGGTAGAAGTGCATAGTACACAGCTATGTAGGATTTGGAACAACAATTTGCAGCTACAGTCTAATTATTAGAAATCGTTCATCATGCTATCTATTAACTGATAAGACATACACTGTACACTACTATTCTTTGTCCAAAGAGATTAAGCTATTTCTGTTATCATTATGCCACAGCAAAGGTTATGCCTTTAGGTTCGTGTCCACCCTTTGCCAACTGGTAAATTAGTATTAGTGAGTCTTGCTAGGCCATTGGCGATTGAAAGATGTATTTTGGCAAGTTAGTCTGTCTGTCTGTCTGTCTGTCTGTCTGTCTGTCTGTCTGTCTGTCTGTCTGTCTGTCTGTCTGTCTGTCTGTCTGTCTGTCTGTCTGTCTGTCTGTCTGTCTGTCTGTCTGTCTGTCTGTCTGTCTGTCTGCCTGTCTGTCTGTTTGTCTTTCTGGCTGACTGCCGGCCTTCTTGCCTGCCTGCCTGTCTGTCTGTCTGTCTGTCTCCCTGCCTGCCTGCCTGTCTGCCTGCCTGTCTATTTGTCTGTCTGTCGGTGTGCCTGTCTGTCTACATGCCCCCCCCCCTCTCTCTCTCTCTCTCTCTCTCTCTCTCTCTCTCTCTCTCTCTCTCTCTCTCTCTCTCTCTCTCTCTCAAAACGTGAAATTTCTTGTCTGTCTGTCTGTCTGTCAGTCTGTCTGTCTGTCTGTCTGTCTGTCTGTCTGTCTGTCTGTCTGTCTGTCTGTCTGTCTGTCTGTCTGTCTGTCTGTCTGTCTGTCTGTCTGTCTGTCTGTCTGTCTGTCTCATGAATGAGTAAGTTGAAACATTGGAGGCCATGCACAACTGGCGACAGATTGCTTCTCATTATAATTAAAAGAAATTTAAGAGGTAAATAATGTCAGCAATAGTCATAGCATACCTGACCAGTACGTAAGATAATTTTAAATAGTGGTAGAAGTGCATAGTACACAGCTATGTAGGATTTGTAACAACAATTTGCAGCTATAGTCTAATTATTAGAAATCGTTCATCATGCTATCTATTAACTGATAAGAAATACACTGTACACTACTATTCTCTGTCCAAAGCGATCGATTAAGCTATTTCTGTCATCATTATGCCACAGCAAAGGTTATGCCTTTAGGTTCGTGTCCAGCCTTTGCCAACTGGTAAATTAGTATTAGTGAGTCTTGCTAGGCCATTGGCGATTAAAAGATGTATTTTGGCAAGTTAGTCTGTCTGTCTGTCTGTCTGTCTGTCTGTCTGTCTGTCTGTCTGTCTGTCTGTCTGTCTGTCTGTCTGTCTGTCTGTCTGTCTGTCTGTCTGTCTATGTCTGCCTGTCTTTCTGTCTGTCTGTCTGTCTGTCTGTCTGCCTGACTGTCTGTCTGTCTGTTTGTCTTTCTGGCTGACTGCCTGCCTTCTTGCCTGCCTGCCTGTCTGTCTGCCTGCCAGCCTGTCTGTCTGTCTGTCTGGCTGGCTGTCTTCCTGCCTGTCTGTCTGTGTGTCTGTCGGTGTGCCTGTGTGTCTGCCTGCCCCCCCTCTCTCTCTCTCTCTCTCTCTCTCTCAAACCGTGAAATTTCTTGTCTGACTGTCTGTCTGTCTGTCTGTCTGCCTCATGAATGAGTAAGTTGAAACATTGGAGACCATGTACATGGCTGCAGATTGCTTCTCATTATAATTAAAAGAAATTTAAGATGTAAATAATGTCAGCAATATTCATGGCATACCTCACCAGTACGTATTAAAGATAATTTTAAATAGTGGTATAAGTGCATAGTACACAGCTATGTAGGATTTGGAACAACAATTTGCAGCTACAGTCTAATTATTAGAAATCGTTCATCATGCTATCTTTTAACTTAAAAGACATACACTGTACACTACTATTCTTTGTCCAAAGCGATTAAGCTATTTCTGCTATCATTATGCCACAGCAAAGGTTATGCTTTTAGGTTCGTGCCCACCCTTTACCAACTGGTAAATTAGTATTAGTGAGTCTTGCTAGGCCATTGGCGATTAAAAGATGTATTTGGGCAAGTTAGTCTGTCTGTCTGTCTGTCTGTCTGTCTGTCTGTCTGTCTGTCTATGTCTGCCTGTCTGTCTGTCTGTCTGACTGTCTGTCTGTCTGTTTGTCTTTCTGGCTGACTGCCTGCCTTCTTGCCTGCCTGTCTGCCTGCCTGCCAGCCTGTCTGTCTGTCTGTCTGTCAGTCTCCCTGCCTGCCTGCCTGTCTGCCTGCCTGTCTATTTGTCTGTCTGTCGGTGTGCCTGTCTGTCTGCATGCCTCTCTCTCTCTCTCTCTCTCTCTCTCTCTCTCTCACTATCTCTCTCTCTCTCTCTCTCTCTCAAAACGTGAAATTTCTTGTCTGTCTGTCTGTCTGTCTGTCTGTCTGTCTGTCTGTCTGTCTGTCTGTCTGTCTGTCTGTCTGTCTGTCTGTCTGTCTGTCTGTCTGTCTCATGAATGAGTAAGTTGAAACAATGGAGGCCATGCACATGGCGACAGATTGCTTCTCATTATAATTAAAAGAAATTTAAGAGGTAAATAATGTCAGCAATATTCATAGCATACCTGACCAGTACGTAAGATAATTTTAAATAGTGGTAGAAGTGCATAGTTTATAGCTATGTAGGATTTGGAACAACAATTTGCAGCTACAGTCTAATTATTAGAAATCGTTCATCATGCTATCTTTTAACTTAAAAGACATACACTGTACACTACTATTCTTTGTCCAAAGCGATTAAGCTATTTCTGCTATCATTATGCCACAGCAAAGGTTATGCTTTTAGGTTCGTGCCCACCCTTTACCAACTGGTAAATTAGTATTAGTGAGTCTTGCTAGGCCATTGGCGATTAAAAGATGTATTTGGGCAAGTTAGTCTGTCTGTCTGTCTGTCTGTCTGTCTATGTCTGCCTGTCTGTCTGTCTGTCTGACTGTCTGTCTGTCTGTTTGTCTTTCTGGCTGACTGCCTGCCTTATTGCCTGCCTGTCTGCCTGCCTGCCAGCCTGTCTGTCTGTCTGTCTGTCTCCCTGCCTGCCTGCCTGTCTGCCTGCCTGTCTATTTGTCTGTCTGTCGGTGTGCCCGTCTGTCTGCATGCCTCTCTCTCTCTCTCTCTCTCTCTCTCTCTCAAAACGTGAAATTTCTTGTCTGTCTGTCTGTCTGTCTGTCTGTCTGTCTGTCTGTCTGTCTGTCTGTCTGTCTGTCTGTCTGTCTGTCTGTCTGTCTGTCTATCTGTCTGTCTGTCTCATGAATGAGTAAGTTGAAACATTGGAGGCCATGCACATGGCGACAGATTGCTTCTCATTATAATTAAAAGAAATTTAAGAGGTAAATAATGTCAGCAATATTCATAGCATACCTGACCAGTACGTAAGATAATTTTAAATAGTGGTAGAAGTGCATAGTTTATATCTATGTAGGATTTGGAACAACAATTTGCAGCTACAGTCTAATTATTAGAAATCGTTCATCATGCTATCTATTAACTGATAAGACATACACTGTACACTACTATTCTTTGTCCAAAGCGATTAAGCTATTTCTGTTATCATTATGCCACAGCAAAGGTTATGCCTTTAGGTTCGTGTCCACCCTTTGCCAACTGGTAAATTAGTATTAGTGAGTCTTGCTAGGCCATTGGCGATTGAAAGATGTATTTAGGCAAGTTAGTCTGTCTGTCTGTCTGTCTGTCTGTCTGTCTGTCTGTCTGTCTGTCTGTCTGTCTGTCTGTCTGTCTGTCTGTCTGTCTATGTCTCCCTGTCTGTATGTATGTCTGTCTGTCTGTCTGTCTGTCTGTCTGTCTATGTCTGCCTGTCTGTCTGTCTGTCTGTCTGTCTGTCTGTCTGCCTGACTGTCTGTCTGTCTGTTTGTCTTTCTGGCTGACTGCCTGCCTTCTTGCCTGCCTGTCTGCCTGCCTGCCAGCCTGTCTGTCTGTCTGTCTGTCTGTCTCCCTGCCTGCTTGCCTGCCTGTCTGCCTGCCTGTCTGCCTGCCTGTCTATTTGTCTGTCTGTCGGTGTGCCTGTCTGTCTGCATGCCCTCTCTCTCTCTCTCTCTCTCTCTCTCTCTCTCTCTCTCTCAAACCGTGAAATTTCTTGTCTGACTGTCTGTCTGTCTGTCTGTCTGTCTCATGAATGAGTAAGTTGAAACATTGGAGACCATGTACATGGCTGCAGATTGCTTCTCATTATAATTAAAAGAAATTTAAGATGTAAATAATGTCAGCAATATTCATGGCATACCTCACCAGTACGTATTAAAGATAATTTTAAATAGTGGTATAAGTGCATAGTACACAGCTATGTAGGATTTGGAACAACAATTTGCAGCTACAGTCTAATTATTAGAAATCGTTCATCATGCTATCTTTTAACTTAAAAGACATACACTGTACACTACTATTCTTTGTCCAAAGCGATTAAGCTATTTCTGCTATCATTATGCCACAGCAAAGGTTATGCTTTTAGGTTCGTGCCCACCCTTTACCAACTGGTAAATTAGTATTAGTGAGTCTTGCTAGGCCATTGGCGATTAAAAGATGTATTTGGGCAAGTTAGTCTGTCTGTCTGTCTGTCTGTCTGTCTGTCTGTCTGTCTGTCTGTCTATGTCTGCCTGTCTGTCTGTCTGTCTGACTGTCTGTCTGTCTGTTTGTCTTTCTGGCTGACTGCCTGCCTTCTTGCCTGCCTGTCTGCCTGCCTGCCAGCCTGTCTGTCTGTCTGTCAGTCTCCCTGCCTGCCTGCCTGTCTGCCTGCCTGTCTATTTGTCTGTCTGTCGGTGTGCCTGTCTGTCTGCATGACTCTCTCTCTCTCTCTCTCTCTCTCTCTCACTCTCTCTCTCTCTCTCTCTCTCTCTCTCAAAACGTGAAATTTCTTGTCTGTCTGTCTGTCTGTCTGTCTGTCTGTCTGTCTGTCTGTCTGTCTGTCTGTCTGTCTGTCTGTCTGTCTCATGAATGAGTAAGTTGAAACATTGGAGGCCATGCACATGGCGACAGATTGCTTCTCATTATAATTAAAAGAAATTTAAGAGGTAAATAATGTCAGCAATATTCATAGCATACCTGACCAGTACGTAAGATAATTTTAAATAGTGGTAGAAGTGCATAGTTTATAGCTATGTAGGATTTGGAACAACAATTTGCAGCTACAGTCTAATTATTAGAAATCGTTCATCATGCTATCTATTAACTGATAAGACATACACTGTACACTACTATTCTTTGTCCAAAGCGATTAAGCTATTTCTGTTATCATTATGCCACAGCAAAGGTTATGCCTTTAGGTTCGTGTCCACCCTTTGCCAACTGGTAAATTAGTATTAGTGAGTCTTGCTAGGCCATTGGCGATTGAAAGATGTATTTTGGCAAGTTAGTCTGTCTGTCTGTCTGTCTGTCTGTCTGTCTGTCTGTCTGTCTGTCTGTCTGCCTGACTGTCTGTCTGTCTGTTTGTCTTTCTGGCTGACTGTCTGTCTGTCTGTCTGTCTGTCTGTCTGTCTGTCTGTCTGCCTGCCTGTCTGTCTGTCTGTCTGTCTGTCTGTCTGTCTGTCTGTCTGTCTGTCTGTCTCATGAATGAGTAAGTTGAAACATTGGAGGCCATGCACATGGCGACAGATTGCTTCTCATTATAATTAAAAGAAATTTAAGAGGTAAATAATGTCAGCAATATTCATAGCATACTTGACCAGTACGTAAGATAATTTTAAATAGTGGTAGAAGTGCATAGTACACAGCTATGTAGGATTTGTAACAACAATTTGCAGCTATAGTCTAATTATTAGAAATCGTTCATCATGCTATCTATTAACTGATAAGAAATACACTGTACACTACTATTCTCTGTCCAAAGCGATCGATTAAGCTATTTCTGTCATCATTATGCCACAGCAAAGGTTATGCCTTTAGGTTCGTGTCCAGCCTTTGCCAACTGGTAAATTAGTATTAGTGAGTCTTGCTAGGCCATTGGCGATTAAAAGATGTATTTTGGCAAGTTAGTCTGTCTGTCTGTCTGTCTGTCTGTCTGTCTGTCTGTCTGTCTGTCTGTCTGTCTGTCTGTCTGTCTGTCTGTCTGTCTGTCTGTCTATGTCTGCCTGTCTGTCTGTCTGTCTGTCTGTCTGTCTGTCTGTCTGTCTGTCTGCCTGACTGTCTGTCTGTCTGTTTGTCTTTCTGGCTGACTGCCTGCCTTCTTGCCTGCCTGCCTGTCTGTCTGCCTGCCAGCCTGTCTGTCTGTCTGTATGTCTGGCTGTCTTCCTGCCTGTCTGTCTGTCTGTCTGTCGGTGTGCCTGTGTGTCTGCCTGCCCCCTCTCTCTCTCTCTCTCTCTCTCTCTCTCTCTCTCTCTCTCTCTCAAACCGTGAAATTTCTTGTCTGACTGTCTGTCTGTCTGTCTGTCTGTCTCATGAATGAGTAAGTTGAAACATTGGAGGCCATGTACATGGCTGCAGATTGCTTCTTATTATAATTAAAAGAAATTTAAGATGTAAATAATGTCAGCAATATTCATGGCATACCTCACCAGTACGTATTAAAGATAATTTTAAATAGTGGTATAAGTGCATAGTACACAGCTATGTAGGATTTGGAACAACAATTTGCAGCTACAGTCTAATTATTAGAAATCGTTCATCATGCTATCTTTTAACTTAAAAGACATACACTGTACACTACTATTCTTTGTCCAAAGCGATTAAGCTATTTCTGCTATCATTATGCCACAGCAAAGGTTATGCTTTTAGGTTCGTGCCCACCCTTTACCAACTGGTAAATTAGTATTAGTGAGTCTTGCTAGGCCATTGGCGATTAAAAGATGTATTTGGGCAAGTTAGTCTGTCTGTCTGTCTGTCTGTCTGTCTGTCTGTCTGTCTGTCTATGTCTGCCTGTCTGTCTGTCTGTCTGACTGTCTGTCTGTCTGTTTGTCTTTCTGGCTGACTGCCTGCCTTCTTGCCTGCCTGTCTGCCTGCCTGCCAGCCTGTCTGTCTGTCTGTCTGTCTCCCTGCCTGCCTGCCTGTCTGCCTGCCTGTCTATTTGTCTGTCTGTCGGTGTGCCCGTCTGTCTGCATGCCTCTCTCTCTCTCTCTCTCTCTCTCTCTCTCTCTCAAAACGTGAAATTTCTTGTCTGTCTGTCTGTCTGTCTGTCTGTCTGTCTGTCTGTCTGTCTGTCTGTCTGTCTGTCTGTCTGTCTGTCTGTCTGTCTATCTGTCTGTCTGTCTCATGAATGAGTAAGTTGAAACATTGGAGGCCATGCACATGGCGACAGATTGCTTCTCATTATAATTAAAAGAAATTTAAGAGGTAAATAATGTCAGCAATATTCATAGCATACCTGACCAGTACGTAAGATAATTTTAAATAGTGGTAGAAGTGCATAGTTTATATCTATGTAGGATTTGGAACAACAATTTGCAACTACAGTCTAATTATTAGAAATCGTTCATCATGCTATCTATTAACTGATAAGACATACACTGTACACTACTATTCTTTGTCCAAAGCGATTAAGCTATTTCTGTTATCATTATGCCACAGCAAAGGTTATGCCTTTAGGTTCGTGTCCACCCTTTGCCAACTGGTAAATTAGTATTAGTGAGTCTTGCTAGGCCATTGGCGATTGAAAGATGTATTTAGGCAAGTTAGTCTGTCTGTCTGTCTGTCTGTCTGTCTGTCTGTCTGTCTGTCTGTCTGTCTGTCTGTCTGTCTGTCTGTCTGTCTGTCTATGTCTCCCTGTCTGTATGTATGTCTGTCTGTCTGTCTGTCTGTCTGTCTGTCTATGTCTGCCTGTCTGTCTGTCTGTCTGTCTGTCTGTCTGTCTGCCTGACTGTCTGTCTGTCTGTTTGTCTTTCTGGCTGACTGCCTGCCTTCTTGCCTGCCTGTCTGCCTGCCTGCCAGCCTGTCTGTCTGTCTGTCTGTCTGTCTCCCTGCCTGCTTGCCTGCCTGTCTGCCTGCCTGTCTGCCTGCCTGTCTATTTGTCTGTCTGTCGGTGTGCCTGTCTGTCTGCATGCCCTCTCTCTCTCTCTCTCTCTCTCTCTCTCTCTCTCTCTCTCTCTCTCTCTCTCTCTCTCTCTCTCTCTCTCTCAAACCGTGAAATTTCTTGTCTGACTGTCTGTCTGTCTGTCTGTCTGTCTCATGAATGAGTAAGTTGAAACATTGGAGACCATGTACATGGCTGCAGATTGCTTCTCATTATAATTAAAAGAAATTTAAGATGTAAATAATGTCAGCAATATTCATGGCATACCTCACCAGTACGTATTAAAGATAATTTTAAATAGTGGTATAAGTGCATAGTACACAGCTATGTAGGATTTGGAACAACAATTTGCAGCTACAGTCTAATTATTAGAAATCGTTCATCATGCTATCTTTTAACTTAAAAGACATACACTGTACACTACTATTCTTTGTCCAAAGCGATTAAGCTATTTCTGCTATCATTATGCCACAGCAAAGGTTATGCTTTTAGGTTCGTGCCCACCCTTTACCAACTGGTAAATTAGTATTAGTGAGTCTTGCTAGGCCATTGGCGATTAAAAGATGTATTTGGGCAAGTTAGTCTGTCTGTCTGTCTGTCTGTCTGTCTGTCTATGTCTGCCTGTCTGTCTGTCTGTCTGACTGTCTGTCTGTCTGTTTGTCTTTCTGGCTGACTGCCTGCCTTCTTGCCTGCCTGTCTGCCTGCCTGCCAGCCTGTCTGTCTGTCTGTCTGTCTCCCTGCCTGCCTGCCTGTCTGCCTGCCTGTCTATTTGTCTGTCTGTCGGTGTGCCCGTCTGTCTGCATGCCTCTCTCTCTCTCTCTCTCTCTCTCTCTCTCTCTCTCTCTCTCTCTCTCTCTCAAAACGTGAAATTTCTTGTCTGTCTGTCTGTCTGTCTGTCTGTCTGTCTGTCTGTCTGTCTGTCTGTCTGTCTGTCTGTCTATCTGTCTGTCTGTCTCATGAATGAGTAAGTTGAAACATTGGAGGCCATGCACATGGCGACAGATTGCTTCTCATTATAATTAAAAGAAATTTAAGAGGTAAATAATGTCAGCAATATTCATAGCATACCTGACCAGTACGTAAGATAATTTTAAATAGTGGTAGAAGTGCATAGTTTATATCTATGTAGGATTTGGAACAACAATTTGCAGCTACAGTCTAATTATTAGAAATCGTTCATCATGCTATCTATTAACTGATAAGACATACACTGTACACTACTATTCTTTGTCCAAAGCGATTAAGCTATTTCTGTTATCATTATGCCACAGCAAAGGTTATGCCTTTAGGTTCGTGTCCACCCTTTGCCAACTGGTAAATTAGTATTAGTGAGTCTTGCTAGGCCATTGGCGATTGAAAGATGTATTTAGGCAAGTTAGTCTGTCTGTCTGTCTGTCTGTCTGTCTGTCTGTCTGTCTGTCTGTCTGTCTGTCTGTCTGTCTGTCTGTCTGTCTGTCTATGTCTCCCTGTCTGTATGTATGTCTGTCTGTCTGTCTGTCTGTCTGTCTGTCTATGTCTGCCTGTCTGTCTGTCTGTCTGTCTGTCTGTCTGTCTGCCTGACTGTCTGTCTGTCTGTTTGTCTTTCTGGCTGACTGCCTGCCTTCTTGCCTGCCTGTCTGCCTGCCTGCCAGCCTGTCTGTCTGTCTGTCTGTCTCCCTGCCTGCTTGCCTGCCTGTCTGCCTGCCTGTCTGCCTGCCTGTCTATTTGTCTGTCTGTCGGTGTGCCTGTCTGTCTGCATGCCCTCTCTCTCTCTCTCTCTCTCTCTCTCTCTCTCTCTCTCTCTCTCTCTCTCTCTCTCTCTCAAACCGTGAAATTTCTTGTCTGACTGTCTGTCTGTCTGTCTGTCTGTCTCATGAATGAGTAAGTTGAAACATTGGAGACCATGTACATGGCTGCAGATTGCTTCTCATTATAATTAAAAGAAATTTAAGATGTAAATAATGTCAGCAATATTCATGGCATACCTCACCAGTACGTATTAAAGATAATTTTAAATAGTGGTATAAGTGCATAGTACACAGCTATGTAGGATTTGGAACAACAATTTGCAGCTACAGTCTAATTATTAGAAATCGTTCATCATGCTATCTTTTAACTTAAAAGACATACATTGTACACTACTATTCTTTGTCCAAAGCGATTAAGCTATTTCTGCTATCATTATGCCACAGCAAAGGTTATGCTTTTAGGTTCGTGCCCACCCTTTACCAACTGGTAAATTAGTATTAGTGAGTCTTGCTAGGCCATTGGCGATTAAAAGATGTATTTGGGCAAGTTAGTCTGTCTGTCTGTCTGTCTGTCTGTCTGTCTGTCTGTCTGTCTGTCTGTCTGTCTATGTCTGCCTGTCTGTCTGTCTGTCTGACTGTCTGTCTGTCTGTTTGTCTTTCTGGCTGACTGCCTGCCTTCTTGCCTGCCTGTCTGCCTGCCTGCCAGCCTGTCTGTCTGTCTGTCAGTCTCCCTGCCTGCCTGCCTGTCTGCCTGCCTGTCTATTTGTCTGTCTGTCGGTGTGCCTGTCTGTCTGCATGACTCTCTCTCTCTCTCTCTCTCTCTCTCTCTCTCACTCTCTCTCTCTCTCTCTCTCTCTCAAAACGTGAAATTTCTTGTCTGTCTGTCTGTCTGTCTGTCTGTCTGTCTGTCTGTCTGTCTGTCTGTCTGTCTGTCTGTCTGTCTGTCTGTCTGTCTCATGAATGAGTAAGTTGAAACATTGGAGGCCATGCACATGGCGACAGATTGCTTCTCATTATAATTAAAAGAAATTTAAGAGGTAAATAATGTCAGCAATATTCATAGCATACCTGACCAGTACGTAAGATAATTTTAAATAGTGGTAGAAGTGCATAGTTTATAGCTATGTAGGATTTGGAACAACAATTTGCAGCTACAGTCTAATTATTAGAAATCGTTCATCATGCTATCTATTAACTGATAAGACATACACTGTACACTACTATTCTTTGTCCAAAGCGATTAAGCTATTTCTGTTATCATTATGCCACAGCAAAGGTTATGCCTTTAGGTTCGTGTCCACCCTTTGCCAACTGGTAAATTAGTATTAGTGAGTCTTGCTAGGCCATTGGCGATTGAAAGATGTATTTTGGCAAGTTAGTCTGTCTGTCTGTCTGTCTGTCTGTCTGTCTGTCTGTCTGTCTGTCTGTCTGTCTGTCTGTCTATGTCTCCCTGTCTGTATGTCTGTCTGTATGTCTGTCTGTCTGTCTGTCTGTCTGTCTGTCTGTCTGTCTGTCTGTCTGTCTGTCTGTCTGTCTGTCTATGTCTGCCTGTGTGCCTGTCTGTCTGTCTGTCTGCCTGACTGTCTGTCTGTCTGTCTGTTTGTCTTTC
This sequence comes from Glandiceps talaboti, assembly GCF_964340395.1. Lineage (NCBI taxonomy): Eukaryota > Metazoa > Hemichordata > Enteropneusta > Spengelidae > Glandiceps > Glandiceps talaboti. The sequence continues at coordinate 17,028,278 of NC_135559.1, forward strand.
TGGCTGACTGCCTGCCTTCTTGCCTGCCTGTCTGCCTGCCTGCCAGCCTGTCTGTCTGTCTGTCTGTCTCCCTGCCTGCCTGCCTGCCTGTCTGCCTGCCTGTCTGCCTGCCTGTCTATTTGTCTGTCTGTCGGTGTGCCTGTCTGTCTGCATGCCCCCCCTCTCTCTCTCTCTCTCTCTCTCTCTCTCTCTCTCTCTCTCTCTCTCAAAACGTGAAATTTCTTGTCTGTCTGTCTGTCTGTCTGTCTGTCTGTCTGTCTGTCTGTCTGTCTGTCTGTCTCATGAATGAGTAAGTTGAAACATTGGAGGCCATGCACATGGCGACAGATTGCTTCTCATTATAATTAAAAGAAATTTAAGAGGTAAATAATGTCAGCAATATTCATAGCATACCTGACCAGTACGTAAGATAATTTTAAATAGTGGTAGAAGTGCATAGTACACAGCTATGTAGGATTTGGAACAACAATTTGCAGCTATAGTCTAATTATTAGAAATCGTTCATCATGCTATCTATTAACTGATAAGAAATACACTGTACACTACTATTCTCTGTCCAAAGCTATCGATTAAGCTATTTCTGTTATCATTATGCCACAGCAAAGGTTATGCCTTTAGGTTCGTGTCCAGCCTTTGCCAACTGGTAAATTAGTATTAGTGAGTCTTGCTAGGCCATTGGCGATTAAAAGATGTATTTTGGCAAGTTAGTCTGTCTGTCTGTCTGTCTGTCTATGTCTGCCTGTCTGTCTGTCTGTCTGTCTGTCTGTCTGTCTGTCTGTCTGTCTGTCTGCCTGACTGTCTGTCTGTCTGTTTGTCTTTCTGGCTGACTGCCTGCCTTCTTGCCTGCCTGCCTGTCTGTCTGCCTGCCAGCCTGTCTGTCTGTCTGTCTGTCTGGCTGTCTTCCTGCCTGTCTGTCTGTCTGTCTGTCGGTGTGCCTGTGTGTGTGCCTGCCCCCCTCTCTCTCTCTCTCTCTCTCTCTCTCTCTCTCTCTCTCTCAAACCGTGAAATTTCTTGTCTGACTGTGTGTCTGTCTGTCTGTCTGTCTCATGAATGAGTAAGTTGAAACATTGGAGACCATGTACATGGCTGCAGATTGCTTCTCATTATAATTAAAAGAAATTTAAGATGTAAATAATGTCAGCAATATTCATGGCATACCTCACCAGTACGTATTAAAGATAATTTTAAATAGTGGCATAAGTGCATAGTACACAGCTATGTAGGATTTGGAACAACAATTTGCAGCTATAGTCTAATTATTAGAAATCGTTCATCATGCTATCTTTTAACTTAAAAGACATACACTGTACACTACTATTCTTTGTCCAAAGCGATTAAGCTATTTCTGCTATCATTATGCCACAGCAAAGGTTATGCTTTTAGGTTCGTGCCCACCCTTTACCAACTGGTAAATTAGTATTAGTGAGTCTTGCTAGGCCATTGGCGATTAAAAGATGTATTTGGGCAAGTTAGTCTGTCTGTCTGTCTGTCTGTCTGTCTGTCTGTCTGTCTGTCTGTCTGTCTGTCTGTCTATGTCTGCCTGTCTGTCTTTCTGTCTGACTGTCTGTCTGTCTGTTTGTCTTTCTGGCTGACTGCCTGCCTTCTTGCCTGCCTGTCTGCCTGCCTGCCAGCCTGTCTGTCTGTCTGTCTGTCTCCCTGCCTGCCTGCCTGTCTGCCTGCCTGTCTATTTGTCTGTCTGTCGGTGTGCCTGTCTGTCTGCATGCCTCTCTCTCTCTCTCTCTCTCTCTCTCTCAAAACGTGAAATTTCTTGTCTGTCTGTCTGTCTGTCTGTCTGTCTGTCTGTCTGTCTGTCTGTCTGTCTGTCTCATGAATGAGTAAGTTGAAACATTGGAGGCCATGCACATGGCGACAGATTGCTTCTCATTATAATTAAAAGAAATTTAAGAGGTAAATAATGTCAGCAATATTCATAGCATACCTGACCAGTACGTAAGATAATTTTAAATAGTGGTAGAAGTGCATAGTACACAGCTATGTAGGATTTGGAACAACAATTTGCAGCTACAGTCTAATTATTAGAAATCGTTCATCATGCTATCTATTAACTGATAAGACATACACTGTACACTACTATTCTTTGTCCAAAGAGATTAAGCTATTTCTGTTATCATTATGCCACAGCAAAGGTTATGCCTTTAGGTTCGTGTCCAGCCTTTGCCAACTGGTAAATTAGTATTAGTGAGTCTTGCTAGGCCATTGGCGATTGAAAGATGTATTTTGGCAAGATAGTCTGTCTGTCTGTCTGTCTGTCTGTCTGTCTGTCTGTCTGTCTGTCTGTCTGTCTGTCTGTCTGTCTGTCTGTCTGCCTGACTGTCTGTCTGTCTGTTTGTCTTTCTGGCTGACTGCCTGCCTTCTTGCTTGCCTGCCTGTCTGTCTGCCTGCCAGCCTGTCTGTCTGTCTGTCTGTCTGGCTGTCTTCCTGCCTGTCTGTCTGTCTGTCTGTCGGTGTGCCTGTGTGTGTGCCTGCCCCCCTCTCTCTCTCTCTCTCTCTCTCTCTCTCTCTCTCTCTCTCTCTCTCTCTCTCTCTCTCTCTCAAACCGTGAAATTTCTTGTCTGACTGTGTGTCTGTCTGTCTGTCTGTCTCATGAATGAGTAAGTTGAAACATTGGAGACCATGTACATGGCTGCAGATTGCTTCTCATTATAATTAAAAGAAATTTAAGATGTAAATAATGTCAGCAATATTCATGGCATACCTCACCAGTACGTATTAAAGATAATTTTAAATAGTGGCATAAGTGCATAGTACACAGCTATGTAGGATTTGGAACAACAATTTGCAGCTATAGTCTAATTATTAGAAATCGTTCATCATGCTATCTTTTAACTTAAAAGACATACACTGTACACTACTATTCTTTGTCCAAAGCGATTAAGCTATTTCTGCTATCATTATGCCACAGCAAAGGTTATGCTTTTAGGTTCGTGCCCACCCTTTACCAACTGGTAAATTAGTATTAGTGAGTCTTGCTAGGCCATTGGCGATTAAAAGATGTATTTGGGCAAGTTAGTCTGTCTGTCTGTCTGTCTGTCTGTCTGTCTGTCTGTCTGTCTGTCTGTCTGTCTGTCTATGTCTGCCTGTCTGTCTTTCTGTCTGACTGTCTGTCTGTCTGTTTGTCTTTCTGGCTGACTGCCTGCCTTCTTGCCTGCCTGTCTGCCTGCCTGCCAACCTGTCTGTCTGTCTGTCTGTCTCCCTGCCTGCCTGCCTGTCTGCCTGCCTGTCTATTTGTCTGTCTGTCGGTGTGCCTGTCTGTCTGCATGCCTCTCTCTCTCTCTCTCTCTCTCTCTCTCTCTCTCTCTCTCAAAACGTGAAATTTCTTGTCTGTCTGTCTGTCTGTCTGTCTGTCTGTCTGTCTGTCTGTCTGTCTGTCTGTCTGTCTCATGAATGAGTAAGTTGAAACATTGGAGGCCATGCACATGGCGACAGATTGCTTCTCATTATAATTAAAAGAAATTTAAGAGGTAAATAATGTCAGCAATATTCATAGCATACCTGACCAGTACGTAAGATAATTTTAAATAGTGGTAGAAGTGCATAGTACACAGCTATGTAGGATTTGGAACAACAATTTGCAGCTACAGTCTAATTATTAGAAATCGTTCATCATGCTATCTATTAACTGATAAGACATACACTGTACACTACTATTCTTTGTCCAAAGAGATTAAGCTATTTCTGTTATCATTATGCCACAGCAAAGGTTATGCCTTTAGGTTCGTGTCCAGCCTTTGCCAACTGGTAAATTAGTATTAGTGAGTCTTGCTAGGCCATTGGCGATTGAAAGATGTATTTTGGCAAGATAGTCTGTCTGTCTGTCTGTCTGTCTGTCTGTCTGTCTGTCTGTCTGTCTGTCTGTCTGTCTGTCTGTCTGTCTGCCTGACTGTCTGTCTGTCTGTTTATCTTTCTGGCTGACTGCCTGCCTTCCTGTCTGTCTGTCTGTCTGTCTGTCTGTCTGTCTGTTTGTCTTTCTGGCTGACTGCCTGCCTTCTTGCCTGCCTGTCTGCCTGCCTGCCAGCCTGTCTGTCTGTCTGTCTGTCTCCCTGCCTGCTTGCCTGCCTGTCTGCCTGCCTGTCTGCCTGCCTGTCTATTTGTCTGTCTGTCGGTGTGCCTGTCTGTCTGCATGCCCTCTCTCTCTCTCTCTCTCTCTCTCTCTCTCTCTCTCTCTCTCTCTCTCTCTCTCTCTCTCTCAAACCGTGAAATTTCTTGTCTGACTGTCTGTCTGTCTGTCTGTCTGTCTCATGAATGAGTAAGTTGAAACATTGGAGACCATGTACATGGCTGCAGATTGCTTCTCATTATAATTAAAAGAAATTTAAGATGTAAATAATGTCAGCAATATTCATGGCATACCTCACCAGTACGTATTAAAGATAATTTTAAATAGTGGTATAAGTGCATAGTACACAGCTATGTAGGATTTGGAACAACAATTTGCAGCTACAGTCTAATTATTAGAAATCGTTCATCATGCTATCTTTTAACTTAAAAGACATACATTGTACACTACTATTCTTTGTCCAAAGCGATTAAGCTATTTCTGCTATCATTATGCCACAGCAAAGGTTATGCTTTTAGGTTCGTGCCCACCCTTTACCAACTGGTAAATTAGTATTAGTGAGTCTTGCTAGGCCATTGGCGATTAAAAGATGTATTTGGGCAAGTTAGTCTGTCTGTCTGTCTGTCTGTCTGTCTGTCTGTCTGTCTGTCTGTCTGTCTGTCTGTCTGTCTGTCTATGTCTGCCTGTCTGTCTGTCTGTCTGACTGTCTGTCTGTCTGTTTGTCTTTCTGGCTGACTGCCTGCCTTCTTGCCTGCCTGTCTGCCTGCCTGCCAGCCTGTCTGTCTGTCTGTCAGTCTCCCTGCCTGCCTGCCTGTCTGCCTGCCTGTCTATTTGTCTGTCTGTCGGTGTGCCTGTCTGTCTGCATGACTCTCTCTCTCTCTCTCTCTCTCTCTCTCTCTCTCTCTCTCTCTCTCAAAACGTGAAATTTCTTGTCTGTCTGTCTGTCTGTCTGTCTGTCTGTCTGTCTGTCTGTCTGTCTGTCTGTCTGTCTGTCTGTCTGTCTGTCTGTCTGTCTCATGAATGAGTAAGTTGAAACATTGGAGGCCATGCACATGGCGACAGATTGCTTCTCATTATAATTAAAAGAAATTTAAGAGGTAAATAATGTCAGCAATATTCATAGCATACCTGACCAGTACGTAAGATAATTTTAAATAGTGGTAGAAGTGCATAGTTTATAGCTATGTAGGATTTGGAACAACAATTTGCAGCTACAGTCTAATTATTAGAAATCGTTCATCATGCTATCTATTAACTGATAAGACATACACTGTACACTACTATTCTTTGTCCAAAGCGATTAAGCTATTTCTGTTATCATTATGCCACAGCAAAGGTTATGCCTTTAGGTTCGTGTCCACCCTTTGCCAACTGGTAAATTAGTATTAGTGAGTCTTGCTAGGCCATTGGCGATTGAAAGATGTATTTTGGCAAGTTAGTCTGTCTGTCTGTCTGTCTGTCTGTCTGTCTGTCTGTCTGTCTGTCTGTCTGTCTGTCTGTCTGTCTGTCTGTCTATGTCTCCCTGTCTGTATGTCTGTCTGTATGTCTGTCTGTCTGTCTGTCTGTCTGTCTGTCTGTCTGTCTGTCTGTCTGTCTGTCTGTCTGTCTATGTCTGCCTGTGTGCCTGTCTGTCTGTCTGTCTGCCTGACTGTCTGTCTGTCTGTCTGTTTGTCTTTCTGGCTGACTGCCTGCCTTCTTGCCTGCCTGTCTGCCTGCCTGCCAGCCTGTCTGTCTGTCTGTCTGTCTCCCTGCCTGCCTGCCTGCCTGTCTGCCTGCCTGTCTGCCTGCCTGTCTATTTGTCTGTCTGTCAGTGTGCCTGTCTGTCTGCATGCCCCCCTCTCTCTCTCTCTCTCTCTCTCTCTCTCTCTCTCTCAAAACGTGAAATTTCTTGTCTGTCTGTCTGTCTGTCTGTCTGTCTGTCTGTCTGTCTGTCTGTCTGTCTGTCTCATGAATGAGTAAGTTGAAACATTGGAGGCCATGCACATGGCGACAGATTGCTTCTCATTATAATTAAAAGAAATTTAAGAGGTAAATAATGTCAGCAATATTCATAGCATACCTGACCAGTACGTAAGATAATTTTAAATAGTGGTAGAAGTGCATAGTACACAGCTATGTAGGATTTGGAACAACAATTTGCAGCTATAGTCTAATTATTAGAAATCGTTCATCATGCTATCTATTAACTGATAAGAAATACACTGTACACTACTATTCTCTGTCCAAAGCTATCGATTAAGCTATTTCTGTTATCATTATGCCACAGCAAAGGTTATGCCTTTAGGTTCGTGTCCAGCCTTTGCCAACTGGTAAATTAGTATTAGTGAGTCTTGCTAGGCCATTGGCGATTAAAAGATGTATTTTGGCAAGTTAGTCTGTCTGTCTGTCTGTCTGTCTATGTCTGCCTGTCTGTCTGTCTGTCTGTCTGTCTGTCTGTCTGTCTGTCTGTCTGTCTGCCTGACTGTCTGTCTGTCTGTTTGTCTTTCTGGCTGACTGCCTGCCTTCTTGCCTGCCTGCCTGTCTGTCTTCCTGCCAGCCTGTCTGTCTGTCTGTCTGTCTGGCTGTCTTCCTGCCTGTCTGTCTGTCTGTCTGTCGGTGTGCCTGTGTGTGTGCCTGCCCCCCTCTCTCTCTCTCTCTCTCTCTCTCTCTCTCTCTCTCTCTCTCTCTCTCTCTCTCTCTCAAACCGTGAAATTTCTTGTCTGACTGTGTGTCTGTCTGTCTGTCTGTCTCATGAATGAGTAAGTTGAAACATTGGAGACCATGTACATGGCTGCAGATTGCTTCTCATTATAATTAAAAGAAATTTAAGATGTAAATAATGTCAGCAATATTCATGGCATACCTCACCAGTACGTATTAAAGATAATTTTAAATAGTGGCATAAGTGCATAGTACACAGCTATGTAGGATTTGGAACAACAATTTGCAGCTATAGTCTAATTATTAGAAATCGTTCATCATGCTATCTTTTAACTTAAAAGACATACACTGTACACTACTATTCTTTGTCCAAAGCGATTAAGCTATTTCTGCTATCATTATGCCACAGCAAAGGTTATGCTTTTAGGTTCGTGCCCACCCTTTACCAACTGGTAAATTAGTATTAGTGAGTCTTGCTAGGCCATTGGCGATTAAAAGATGTATTTGGGCAAGTTAGTCTGTCTGTCTGTCTGTCTGTCTGTCTGTCTGTCTGTCTGTCTGTCTGTCTATGTCTGCCTGTCTGTCTTTCTGTCTGACTGTCTGTCTGTCTGTTTGTCTTTCTGGCTGACTGCCTGCCTTCTTGCCTGCCTGTCTGCCTGCCTGCCAGCCTGTCTGTCTGTCTGTCTGTCTCCCTGCCTGCCTGCCTGTCTGCCTGCCTGTCTATTTGTCTGTCTGTCGGTGTGCCTGTCTGTCTGCATGCCTCTCTCTCTCTCTCTCTCTCTCTCTCTCTCTCTCTCTCAAAACGTGAAATTTCTTGTCTGTCTGTCTGTCTGTCTGTCTGTCTGTCTGTCTGTCTGTCTGTCTGTCTGTCTGTCTCATGAATGAGTAAGTTGGAACATTGGAGGCCATGCACATGGCGACAGATTGCTTCTCATTATAATTAAAAGAAATTTAAGAGGTAAATAATGTCAGCAATATTCATAGCATACCTGACCAGTACGTAAGATAATTTTAAATAGTGGTAGAAGTGCATAGTACACAGCTATGTAGGATT
>NC_135559.1:17041049-17211049 GCF_964340395.1 Glandiceps talaboti
GTACACTACTATTCTTTGTCCAAAGCGATTAAGATATTTCTGTTATCATTATGCCACAGCAAAGGTTATGCCTTTAGCTTCGTGTCCACGTTTTACCAAATCGTAAATTGGTATCAGTGAGCCTTCTAGGCCGTGGGCGATTGAAGGATGTATTTTGGCAAGTTAGTCTGTCTGTCTGTCTGTCTGTCTGTCTGTCTGTCTGTCTGTCTGTCTGTCTGTATGTATGTATGTATGTATGTATGTATGTATGTATGTATGTATGTCTGCCTGCCTGACTGACTGTCTGTCTGTCTGTGTGCCTGCCTGCATCTGTCTGTGTGTCTGTCTGTCTGCCTGCCTGTCTGTCTGTCTGTCTGTCTGTCTGTCTGTCTGTCTGTCTGTTTGTCTCATGAATGAGTAAGTTGAAACATTGGAGGCCATGCACATGGCGACAGATTGCTTCTCATTATAATTAAAAGAAATTTAAGAGGTAAATAATGTCAGCAATATTCATAGCATACCTGACCAGTACGTAAGATAATTTTAAATAGTGGTAGAAGTGCATAGTACACAGCTATGTAGGATTTGGAACAACAATTTGCAGCTACAGTCTAATTATTAGAAATCGTTCATCATGCTATCTATTAACTGATAAGACATACACTGTACACTACTATTCTTTGTCCAAAGCGATTAAGCTATTTCTGTTATCATTATGCCACAGCAAAGGTTATGCCTTTAGGTTCGTGTCCACCCTTTGCCAACTGGTAAATTAGTATTAGTGAGTCTTGCTAGGCCATTGGCGATTGAAAGATGTATTTTGGCAAGTTAGTCTGTCTGTCTGTCTGTCTGTCTGTCTGTCTGTCTATGTCTGTCTGTCTGTCTGTCTGTCTGTCTGTCTGTCTGCCTGACTGTCTGTCTGTCTGTTTGTCTTTCTGGCTGACTGCCTGCCTTCCTGCCTGTCTGCCTGCCTGCCAGCCTGTCTGTCTGTCTGTCTGTCTGTCTGCCTGCCTGTCTGTCTGTCTGTCTGTCTGTCGGTGTGCCTGTGTGTCTGCCTGCCCCCCCCTCTCTCTCTCTCTCTCTCTCTCTCTCTCTCTCAAACCATGAAATTTCTTGTCTGACTTTCTGTCTGTCTGTCTGTCTGTCTGTCTGTCTGTCTGTCTGTCTGTCTCATGAATGAGTAATTTGAAACATTGGAGGCCATGCACATGGCTGCAGATTGCTTCTCATTATAATTAAAAGAAATTTAAGAGGTAAATAATGTCAGCAATATTCATTGCATACCTGACCAGTAAGTAAGATAATTTTAAATAGTGGTAGAAGTGCATAATACACAGCTATGTAGGATTTGGAAGAACAATTTGCAGCTATAGTCTAATTATTAGAAATCGTTCATCATGCTATCTATTAACTGATAAGAAATACACTGTACACTACTATTCTTTGTCCAAAGCGATTAAGCTATTTCTGTTATCATTATGCCACAGCAAAGGTTATGCCTTTAGGTTCGTGTCCACCCTTTGCCAACTGGTAAATTAGTATTAGTGAGTCTTGCTAGGCCATTGGCGATTAAAAGATGAATTTTGGCAAGTTAGTCTGTCTGTCTGTCTGTCTGTCTGTCTGTCTGTCTGTCTGTCTGTCTGTCTGTCTGTCTGTCTGCCTGTCTGTCTGTCTGTCTGTCTTTCTGGCTGACTGCCTGCCTTCTTGCCTGCCTGCCTGCCTGCCTGTCTGCCTGCCTGCCAGCCTGTCTGTCTGTCTGTCTGTCTGCCTGCCTGTCTGTCTGTCTGTCTGTCGGTGTGCCTGTGTGTCTGCCTGCCCCCCCCTCTCTCTCTCTCTCTCTCTCTCTCTCTCTCAAACCGTGAAATTTCTTGTCTGACTGTCTGTCTGTCTGTCTGTCTGTCTGTCTGTCTGTCTGTCTCATGAATGAGTAAGTTGAAACATTGGAGGCCATGTACATGGCTGCAGATTGCTTCTCATTATAATTAAAAGAAATTTAAGATGTAAATAATGTCATCAATATTCATAGCATACCTGACCAGTACGTAAGATAAATTTAAATAGTGGTATCAGTGCATAGTGCACAGCTATGTAGGATTTAAAACAACAATTTGCAACTACAGTCTAATTATTAGAAATCGTTCATCATGCTATATATTAACTTATAAGACATACACTGTACACTACTATTCTTTGTCCAAAGCGATTAAGATATTTCTGTTATCATTATGCCACAGCAAAGGTTATGCCTTTAGCTTCGTGTCCACGTTTTACCAAATCGTAAATTGGTATCAGTGAGCCTTCTAGGCCGTGGGCGATTGAAGGATGTATTTTGGCAAGTTAGTCTGTCTGTCTGTCTGTCTGTCTGTCTGTCTGTCTGTCTGTCTGTCTGTCTGTCTGTCTGTCTGTATGTATGTATGTATGTATGTATGTATGTATGTATGTCTGCCTGCCTGACTGACTGTCTGTCTGTCTGTGTGCCTGCCTGCATCTGTCTGTGTGTCTGTCTGTCTGCCTGCCTGTCTGTCTGTCGATCTGTCTGTCTGCCCCTCCTCTCGCCCTCTCTTTCAAACCATGTACTTGCTTGTCTGTCTGTCTGTCTGTCTGTCTGTCTGTCTGTCTGTCTGTCTGTCTGTCTGTCTGTCTGTCTGTCTGTCTGTCTGTCTCATGAATGTGGAAGTTGAAGCATTGGAGGCCATGTACATGGCTACAGATTGCTTCTCATTATATTTAAAAGAAATTTAAGAGGTAAATAATGTCAGCAATATTCATAGTATACCTTACAAGTACGTAAGATAATTTTAAATAGTGGTATAAGTGCATAGTACACAGCTAAGTGGGCGATTGAAGGATGTATTTTTGGCAAGTTAGTCTGTCTGTCTGTCTGTCTGTCTGTCTGTCTGTCTGTCGGGCTGTCTGTCTGTCTGTTTGTCTGTCTCTCTGCCTGCCTGCCCTCCTGCCTGCCTGCCTGCCTGCCCGTCTCCCAGTCTGTCTGTCTGTCCCCCTCTCTATTTCTCTCTTTCTCAAACCTTGTCTTTTGCTTGTCTGTCTATCTGTCTTTCCGTCTGTATGTCTGTCTGTCTGTCTGTCTGTGTCTGTCTGTCTGTCTGTCTGTTTGTCTTTCTTTCTGTCTGTCTGCCTGCCTTCCTGCCTGTCTGTTTGTCTGTTTGTCTGTCTGTCTGCCTGTCTGTCTGCCTGCCTGTCTGTCTGTCTGTGTCTGTCTGTCTGCTTGTCTTTTTGTCTGTCTGTCTGCCTGCCTGCCTTCCTACCTGTCTGTCTGTCTGTCTGTCTGTTTGTCTGTCTGCCTGTCTGTCTGTCTGTCTGTCTGTCTGTCTGTCTGTCTGTCTGTCTGACATTGAAAAAATACCGATGTACAGTAAAATGTAGTAGGATGTACAAAAAGATGGAAAACTGGGTATAAAATGTACATCAAATAAACCCACACTTCAGACATGTATTCTGAGTAGTCTCCTATTGTAGTAATCAAATCAGAGTGAAGTAATTTGAGATAAGCCATAAAATAAACCTTACAAATTAAAACTTGATACTAGATGTACACTACATGTCCCATGTATCTCTCACAGGCAGGACAGGGAAATATAAGAACTGTTTCTTGTGCCTGTCACTGTTTATTTATTTCAAAGGAAATTGCTAATGCATTGGTCATGAAATATGAAGAAATGCATACTGCACCATCTCTTGACAGAAACTGGGATTATTAGTCACTAAAGGGCAAATTCTTAGGGGTACTACTAGACTTGGGGTCGCTTGTCTATACATCTGTGCCCAACTCTATCTCTGCGCCAATTTTAACATGTGCTATTCAGAAAATATAAAGAAATATATTTAATTTTGAAATGCGAAGCCCCCATAAGGATATATTGCCCATCACAAGACAAATGGATGGTGCTTTCTCAAATAAGAACACAACAAAATAATGAGTTTCTTTACCCAACTCCCAAAACTGTTATGACCTCGTTTATTTCGGAACCCAAGGTGAACTAAGTGAATTCTCCTTGTCATTATCATTATAATGGAAAATGAAGTTTGGATTTTGATGTCGAAGGTACAGCTCTGATTACAAATTCAGGGCCATTCTTTCCATAGCAAATTGTCGCTTCAAAATGAATTGCGGAATAACGCTAGTGTCAGTGTACAATGAGATAATCATATTATTATTATTATTATTATTATTATTATTATTATTATTATTATTATTATTATTTATTTATTTATTTATTTATTTCGGAATAGAAAAAAAAATTCCATATACTGAAGAAAAAATAGAAAAGGGGAAAAAAGACGGATTAAAAAATCCTCTGGCCCCACACATTCCACAAAGTGCTTTTGGTGACAATGGTGTTATATAAGACACTCGCAATAATCGGGTTTTGGGATGCCGAAATTCGTTGGTAAAAAGCACTTGTTTTTTTTTTCTTAAAACTTCATCAAAAGTACAGACATACATACATACATACTTACTTACTTACTTACTTACTTACTTACAATGCACGGTTGCTTTGAATAACAGAATGTTTAAAACCGGTCAATTTCCTAAAAACCCGAGAAAATGCTTTTCTCGTCATATTAAAAGTACCGACAGTAAAGTTACTCCACAGGTAGGAACAATAGGGAATGTCACAATAAACAGAAAACAAATGACACTTAACAGAAAGTGACGTATATTTAAAGTCACGGATAACCGCATTTCCTCTGGCATAAAAAAGACGAATCTTCGCCTCAATATCAACAATATCTTTAAAATCGGGAGTAATTAAAACACCAAGATACTTATAGACATTAACATTACTAAGAGATCTTTCATTTAAATAAATAGGAACCTGGCTAACTTTCCTTGTATTTGCTTGGAATAACATGCATACAGTTTTTTTCTCATTAAAAATTATTGAACAGCTATTTCCGTATTGTCCGCAACAGTCAAACCAACATTTGTTGGCCATACGCCCCTGTAGAGAATAAAACTATATCATCAGCATAAATCAAGTGATTCAGTTTTAGGCCACCAACAAGACAGCCAAACGGAAGAGATGAAAGAGTCTTGCTAAGTGTATCTAAATAGATTGTAAAGAATATAGGTGACGAAATTCCACCTTGTTTTACGCCGTTAGTTGGATGGAACCCTTCGGAGAGGCTTCCGTTCCATTTTACAACAAATTCTTATCAAACAACATTTAAACCAAAGACAATGTCGAACACAATTATTGAAAGAAATATCTTCAAATGGTGGATCTTAAACTGCGTACCTAGTTTAATAGTTTTTCAGGGCCACCAAACATTCAAAAAAGAGATCTGCCGTTTTATCAGCATGAAATGTTTTAATATAAGGCACAAGATGTAAATGAGATCGAGCACATCTTCGGAGTCACTGCATGGAGCATATAGCAGGCAACCTCACGTTAAACGACTTTTTCCGTCTTTTTTTGAGTTTCACTCGCTGACATTATAATTGCGACTTGCTATCTCCAAATGAAGGAGACTTTCAAGACTACTGTTACTCGCAGAAAATACACAGTGCATGTGCGCACTTCTTTTGTACTTTCCCGCGCAAAGAAATTTTAATTTGCTGCTAAAGGTTACAATTTTAAGTGGACACATTTCAATTCAAAGTTAAGCCAGAGTACAATAGCGATATAAGATACATATTAGCCATGAGTCAGTGTACAGTCACTTTAGTGAACTATCCGTTGAAATCGCGCATGCTAGGATCTAGGAATCGTCACGTAAATAATGATATGTAAATGACAAGAGCTGAACATAAACCACCTGTTATCTTGCCATCAAAAGAAGTTCTACACAATGATTGATCTGGCTGAATCAGTCAGTACTCTAAAATGAGTTATCTACAAAAAAAATGAACAGAAAAAATAATCCCCTGATATAATATATATCAATTTTTTATCATGAGAACCTACAAGGATATTGGTCCACTTCCTTTACACGGTGATGTCGCGATCGCAAACACCATCATATTAATTGCACAAATGGTTTTTAAACTTACCTTTTGTATAAAAAGTAACCGGCGCGATATATTTCACGTCCCAAAATGAAAAGAAAAAAAATGAAATGTTTTGTATTTTTGTATTCATAAGCTTAGTATGGACATAAATGTTTTGGATGACATTATTAGATTTTAGTAATTGAAAGGGATTATTTATATATCTGTCGATGTTACTATTGTTGTGTTATTGTCATCATTAATTGTCACCACTGTGTTTTTATAGAACCACATTAGCCTATTTTTAGCAGTAAAGACATCAAACAATAATGAATACAAATTTGTATACCATTTCTTCACACTGCTCTACTTGAATTGATGAATCATGTATTTGTTGTATTTTTCAATTGTCAAACTCTATGTTCAACAGGAAGATCGCCACAGATAAGATAAAAACAGCTCAAGTCCCTCACCTGAAAGTAGACATTGTAGCTACCTTATTGATTCAAATTATAAATAGGATGGTAATATTTTAGCCCCACATTTTGATAGTGACCATAGTCACACAGTATCATTGAGAATTAAGAATAATCACGCATGCAGTGAAAACGTTTATTTACAACCACCTATTAAATAAGTTAATGTACTCTTTATTTATTCCAGAAGGTCATGTGATTAAAAATCTGCGACCATTGGGCAGGCTTTGGTAGGTACTTCTGTGAAGAGATAAAGGGAATAGTTAAATAATTAGTATGTTTTCGCCGTCGGAGGCACACATCACAGGGCTTCATATCACGTTGCTAACGAAGCAGTTTACCTCTGTACCTGTTAATCAATAAACATTATACCAAGCGAATGGTTGTAAGGACGTCGACTTTGACGCATCTACAGGTAAGTATGTATTCTATGATTAATAAACTCAATTTTACAAAAATGATTTACTTATAAAGAATTTAATGAGATAAAACACCTCTAAAGTAAATTTATTGAGATGAACTTGCACTTTACATTCTCGGCAGATCTACAGAGGTATCGTGGTTACCAAATATCTTGTAGTGGTTCTGTTATAGAAGAGTGTCAATAGTCAGCGTACCATGGCTTCCGGTGGAAAAGACGACATTTCATGGGAGGATTCCGATGGACAAGACTACATTTCGTTGGAGAAAGTCATAGACAAGATAAATAAAAAGTTAACAAAAGGTAAGGTTAAGTTAAGGTAAGGCAAATTGTAAAGTTTTGTGTTTTTTTTCATGTGTTCGAATAAATAACATACATGTGTACTGTATATTTTTACCAACCATTTAGGCGTTTAAAGACGCAATAAAAAAGACCCTGTGCTAAACTGAAGAGAAACTCAAAGATATTGAAAAGACTACAAAACTTAAAACATTGCTGTTCATGATGAAGGAGATTAATTACAACTTTTATACACGGGGTTCAGCATCCAAAATGGCTGGTCGATTATTGTAAGTCGCTGGGTTGAACTTCCGTGATAGGGTCACTGACCGAATATAATGACACTGTGTGGGATAACAAAAGTGTACCAAGACACAGGTCTACCCTACCAAACATTGCATTTTAAAATCAATCAATGTGCATGAAAACTGACGTTTAAGCTTTCGGTTTAACACCGGTTCAAAGCTGTTTACGACTCGACCGGCAGAGAACCGGCAGTGGCAACCGTTGTTTGTACTTCGGTGAACCGCTCGGTTTATCCGCTTCATAATCATAGTCCGACGTGCAAGGCGTGGCTTAAAATCCTTTGAACCAGCTAAACTTATACGGGAGGGTGACTACTTTCAACACTATTAGGCAAGTAACAGTACACAGACAAACATATCCGTATCAGCCGATTTCATGACATACTGGGTCGACAGTGAAATCGAACACAATGGGATATGATATATGTCTATTTTAATACACTTTGACAAACAGCTACAAAATGCTCGTCAGTATAAATTCCATATGGATTTTGTGTGTTTATAACTTTTGATTGTGACATACGATCGGGATCTTGTGGATTGTCTTAGCAAATGATATGCATGTTCACAATTTACTATGGTTGAAACCTGGCAGAACGCACGTATGTCTGTGTTTGGTCGCCTGAAGTGTGAAAGACTTCCTGTGTCAATCTTAATCACATGTTAAATGGATAGGGGGATGGGGGGGGGGGCGGGCTCTTCGTCAACTACTGTCAAATCCGAGGTATGTAATTCGCCCAAAACTGACCAAGTACGGGCAGAGTTACGAGCTCGTAAGTCTCAAGTACGAGTGACGTCATACTCTTGTAGTTGGCCTAATTTTCGATGAGTACGCAGAGGACTCACGCTTGTCGTATTCCGCGAGTACGTGGCGAATATCCGAATTGATCGGTCATCCGAACTGACTACGTGTCCCCCGAAAAAAATCTATTGTTCTGATATCAAAGTAATGTTTCGGTAAAAATTTTAAGTTTGATGAATGACGATCGACTTGTGAATGAGCGCGGTTTGTCTTGGAGCTACAGTGTGTATTGTTTGTAAGCAATCACTGTCCACCACTAGAATGACGTGATGTTAATGACGTACGGTAAAACAAAAGACGACTACATCGAGTGCATTGGAACGATCACACCTTCAATAACATCTCAATAAAGTTGTTCTCCTATTGACCACCCCGTTGTCTTTTGTATGATTCATAAAAGATTTGAAATGATTGTGAAATGGTGAGAAATGCCTCACTCTACTCTGACTATAGTGGCGACTTTCAAACAACTTGTCGGCATGAGATGTAACGCAATCATTGATGATTGACAGTGTGATACCGGTCAGAAGTAAAAGGAGTTTCGTTTCTTTTTCCAATAAAGATTTTCAAAGGTGTAACACTTTTTCAGCTTCGGCCTACCTATAAATCTGCGATGTCTAGGAAGGAATCCTCACTCGATCGTGAAACTTAAGATAAAGTCGAAAACGATGTCCCGTGTGAACCAGTGTAACAAATTTGGTGGGTGACCTCTACTGTTAAGGTAACCCCCTTCAATGTTACTCTCTCTCTCTCTCCACTCTGTACACGGGATCGACTTGGACTTTTAGGGAATTAGCTCAAACTACACACACTGTTCATGGTTAACCTGGATCATTTGGAAGTGGCCACGGAGCAGATCGAAGCTCCTAGTCTCAGACCGTCTCTTCCAAAGACTGAATCCATAATTTTATTATTCCATCAAATTCTTATAATGTGATCTTACAATGTGATCACGTGATTGTTCATCCAACTGTCTGTAATTAGTCATTATTTGACATCAACGATCTTTTAATAACTTAATGTTGTCATCTTAGAAGAATACTATTCGCGAAATGCAGACATTTGTTCTAAGTGTTAATTCATGACAGCTGAGAGTTCACGGTGACCTCGCAAAACATCAAAACGTAGCGAATATCAGAAAGTTGTATTCTGTCATCCGTAACACTATCACCTTTTCCCAAAGTGTGGCGTCCCCGCCACACATTAAAATATTCAAAATGATTGCCTTTCATAAATGAAACACTTTTTATGATTTTGTAAATCGATAGAAAAGGAGAAAAGTACAAACAATTAAAGAAATTAAACTTGGAATAATATGGACGTCTGCTCATTTCTTGAACAGCAGTCTGATTTCGAGACAGGCAGTTTACTTTCAAAGATTGGAATTGCAGTGATTATCTTTTTCAACATTGACGATAATGCGAGTGGTTATTCAAGAAGTACCTTTAGAGTCACACAGCTCCTCTACCATACAACGTCTGGCAAGACTATACAATCACTCACACAGCCGTGCCTATCTTTTACCCAGATAAAAATGAAACCCTTTTGAATTTTGACTTGTAAAATCTATCATACAGATACTCTTCAATGACAACTCAAACATCGTGAAAAAACTGATAATTTCATTAAACAAGTGATATCATTCGTCTTTTATAAAAATCAACTTTACGATTGAAAAAACTTGGAGTAGCAATTATCATACGGGTTTTCAGCATTTGAGGCATTTCAGAAATTCTTGTGGAATTTGAAAGGAATCTTTGCATAGACAATAAAATACAGCTCATTTCGGTCGGATCTCTGTTTTGCACTCAAATTTGAATTCAACTAGTTATCTTGTACTGCAGATTCAATAAAATACTATCTCAACATGGTTCCTTCCTTTACTGTGTAGGAACTTTATATCACAAAATCAGACTCAACTTGTGAGCAACGCATTTCTGTAGCGTTTCGGCTCACTACAATTCAGAGTCAACAAAACTTCGAGGAGTTTCCAATACTCCATACTTCAATAAATATTCTTATTAAAACTAAAATTTTCTCCATAGATAATTCACTAGTGATATTCTTTCTGCTTGTACGCGACTGTTGAGGTGTAAAACAGCATCACTGAAATGATTGTGGTAAGAAAATAGATTTCAAGAATTGTTCATCGTCAAACTAAATCGAGCATACAATTATTATTTCTTACACATTTCTCTGTACACACAGTAAAAAATTGCTGATCATGAATAGAAATGAATTCGAGGAATAAAATAATGTCAATCTTTAGCAAATCTCTACTACCGTATGACTAATGAGTTGTTTGTCCTTCAAAAGTCTTAAACATGTAATGTAGTTCACATGCGAACTGCTTCGGTCTGCATCAGCATCCGATACGCGATATCTCCAATCGCCTGTCAGCTGTTCGGTCCTCGTTTAAGGTTTCACTGCTACAACGTTTGCCAACGTCTCTATCGCTGTTTGTTTATTCACAATTCCACGTTTTGAAACACAGTCCCTCCATCTCAGATGTCTTAGTCCACCACTGCACTATTTTACAAGTTCTAGTTCGAGTTGAATTCCTACCATTGCGACATAATCATTAAAAGTTTCCTTTCGAAAAGTTCTCGAGTCATCGATTTGTCACTCACCCAGCGGCGTTGTTTTTTTTTCTTCTCAAAGGTTGTCAATTATTCTTCATAAAGTTTTAATTTGTCTCATTACGCACACAATGGTCCTTCTAGTCCAAGGCCGGTTCTTCCACCAATGTAACAAATTTGTAGGGGTGACCTCTTCTGTTAATGTAACCCTCCTTCAGTGTTACTCTCTCTCTCGCCACTCCTACACGGGATCGACTTGGACTTTTAGGGAATTAGCTCAAACTACACACAATGTTCATGGTTAACCTGGATCATTTGGAAGTGGCCACGGAGCAGATCGAAGCTCCTAGTCTCAGACCGTCTCTTCCAAAGACTGAATCCATAATTTTATTATTCCATCAAATTCTTATAATGTGATCTTACAATGTGATCACGTCATTGTTCATCCAACTGTCTGTAATTAGTCATTATTTGACATCAACGATCTTTTAATAACTTAATGTTGTCATCTTAGAAGAATACTATTCGCGAAATGCAGACATTTGTTCTAAGTGTTAATTCATGACAGCTGAGAGTTCACGGTGACCTCGCAAAACATCAAAACGTAGCGAATATCAGAAAGTTGTATTCTGTCATCCGTAACACCAGTACCATTGCACGGCGAAGCGGCAGCTATGCTTTCTCCGTGTTTGTTATGACTAGAGTCGCAGCCTGATTGTGAACCTACCCAGTTGTTATTGATCCGTAGTTTACACAGAAAAGCAGCAGACAGCCGTGCAATGAAACAGAAACCCCTGACTTCGTTTTTCTGAACTTCATTTTTTTCTCATTGAGTGGCTAAATTGCGGACACATCGTTTTATACACATTGATACAATTTGATTACATTTACATGTCAGTGAACATTATTTATAGATGCAACCATGACAACAATGCGTTTTTATCAGCTGTCCACCACCACCACCACCACCACGTCGTCGTCTTTCTTGTAAATACGTTTTTTGATTTCTTCTACACATATTCAATTCGTTTTCCTATATTTAGTATTAAATAAGTACAATTCATTAAAAAGGTTTCTATGTAGTACGGTACGTTTCATTTGTCTGAGAGTGCATGTAACACGTGTACGTTCATTCTGTATGAGTGCGACCTTTTGACCCCGCCCGTCCCATCTCGATGCAGATCACATATCCGAACTGACCGCATATCCACTAAATGCATGTCCCCGTTAGCGTTCGGATAACCGACGTCACTCGTATTTCCAGACATGTACTACTCGAGTACCAGATCTATGCGTTGCGAGTATCATTGGCAACTCCTGTGTCTGGTACAGTCATGAGCGTTACCAGTTCTGTCATGCGCTGTCGTGTGCAAGTAAAGGTCAAACCCCACTGCGTAATCTTCCTACGTCGACTGACTGACAGTTATATATTATGTATATAGCGTTTGATTACGTAATTATTGTTTGTGCCACCCCACCCCCGTGCACCCCACCCCACTCGTACGTCCATGCAGAGACCACGGTGACGAACAGTAAAACTTAAAAAGTCTTTACACAGAAAGATAGACAGGGAAAGGGAATTTCCTAGTATATTGTGTTGACATGTATTAACGTTTGATTAATAAATGCAATGTATCCTCTGTTTATTGTTTATTTGAATGGTGGTCTTTATGTGCGTCTTGCGTTTAATGTTTGCCGCAACTTGGTAATTACGCATCCAGATACATTGTACACAAAATTATATTACCAAGATGTTTTATACGTACGTTCATGCGTTCTCAGTAGTATAGCGCCACCAACATTCACGTTAACTTAAAAAGTCTTATAGTTCACTAACTGACATCTACCAATCCGACTAACGGTTGGTGTATTACCATTTGTCAGTTATTAGATATTTACACTGGTTATGGAAATATGTTACTAGTAATTTGCCAAATAGCCTACCAGTTTGATCAAGGATATTAGCTGTGCACTAATTAATTCAAAGTTGGTAAGCTACAAAGAGACAGAGAAGACGATAGTTTTGATTTAAAACTTTATCAACTAGAGATGTTATCTGATAAAAACATGAATAACATTATAAAGCTAAGAAATCGCAAAGACACCCACTATTATTTATTCGACCTGGTGTCACCAAGGTTGGTGTGTAGGGGTGATCCTAATGTTTAAAAATGTTTTTGTTTTTTTCCATGGAAAATTTTGGTCGATCGGTCGATTTAAAAAAGTATATAAATAAAAAACCATCTTTGAATTCATGTTTCTTTGCCTCTCCTTTTCCTCCTTTCAATCATCTTTTCATTGGATTCCTAGAAACAAGCCCTTCTCAGCTTTTCTTAGGGACCGGTCAGTTTCTCCAGCCGGGGGGGGGGGGCGGTGGATTCTTAAATCGGGCCGACAAAAAGTCACTGACCCCCCCTATCTGTAAAACCCAAAACAGGCTGACCCCCCTATCACTTAATTCTAAAACATGATGACCCCCCCCCCCCATATATGATATTCGCATGAGTGACAGGTATTTTTTGATCGTGACTCAGTGTGGACTGCTTGACTGTCTTGCATCTACTTTATAAGATCCCGGGTTTTTATATAGCACTATCATAATTATAATTATTGACTACCCAGGGTAAATATATTTGAAAAGGAGTTTAATAGCATCTTGACAGTGACAGGTAGGGGGAAAGCTTTGAGAAGGGAATATGTACAGCTGTCATGGGGGGTCCTAGGGGGTCTCCCCCTAGAAGCCCAGGAGGTTTTTAACTCTGAAAAGTCAATATTGAGACTATTCAGACATTTTTAGAAAATCATTTCCAAGCTTTACAAGACAGCACCAACATGTAAAAAGCAACTACATAGGGTTGAAATACTTTTGAAATATTCTTTGATAGCATCTTGACAGTAAGAGCGGAAGAGCTTGAGACTGGGATATGTCCACCTCATGCGGGGGGGGGGGGTCTGAGGGGGTCTCCCTCTAGAAGCCCTGGAGGAATTTTACTCTTATAGCCAATATTTACACTATTTAGACCCTTCAAGCAATAACTTAATCCATGCTTTACAAGACAGCAAGTATCAGAAACTATTCTTTATAACTTACACTAAGGGTTGAAATATGTTCTTAAAAAGTTAAATGGCATCATTATATACATGTAGTAAAGGTCAGCACATCTAATGGTAGTATCATTGGTAGGGGAGATTTGGAGATTAAGGCAATTTTAGACTATCTTGGCAAACATTTCACATCTTGAAAAGACAATATCATCTCAAATTAGAATAGGGTGAAAATATTTAAGAAAAGTTTAATACCATTATGACAGTAAAAAGGTTGTTGGTGCATCTGATTGTTGGTTGAATGCATGAGTGACCTCTGGGGGTGAGGAAGTCCTTGGGGTTTTCCCCCTGGCAGATATGGAGTTTTTTGCTTGAGATACTAAGGCAATGTTTAGGTTATTCATAACCTTTGAGGTAATATTTCCAAGCTTCGAAAAGCTAACGTAAATGTACGTTTTAAATGAGTTTCCTATATCACATAAAATAGACATGTAACATTAGTATAGGGGCATTAATATATGTATAATAAAGTCACCGGTATGTTAGAGAACTTTAGGTGGATATTGTGTTTTATTGTGTTTTTGTGTGGTCATTGTGTTTTAAATTGTGATTGAAGAAAAAAATCCTTTCTACAATGGCATATAGCCTTGTCTGAAATGTGGTACATGTCAATATTTGTTCTTGTCCCTGTTTCTTACATGAATTCTTTAATATTACTTATAACTTCAAACATAACTATACATATACATATACATGTATTACCTAGCTACCACACTAGTTACAGAACATGTTATGTAAATGCTTGGCTGTTTCACAATCAATGCTTTACTTATATTGCAGTTTGGGGCAAACTTGAAGGTTTCGTAATGGCAATTTTCATAGATAGTTTATAAATGAAATTAATCTAAATTGTTCTACTCGTCATGTTATTGACACTACAAATCACCACATCTCATCAGATTCCAGTTTCTGTTATACCCTAGGTATGACCACCTAAAGTTCTCTGACATACCGGTGACTATACTACACATGCAATATTAATAATGTCCCTGTACCAATTTTACGGGCCCATTTTTATGTGACATGGGAAACTCATTTAAAACTTACATTTACGTTAGCTTTTCAAAGCTGGGAAATATTACCTCAAAGGTTATGAATAACCTAAAAGTTGCCTTAATAGAAACAAAAAACCTCCAGATCTGTCAGGACGACAACCCCCAAGGACTCCCTCAGCGCCAGAGGTCAAAGGGGGGAGGTCAGTGAGTTTTT
The DNA here is from genome assembly GCF_964340395.1 of Glandiceps talaboti. Taxonomy (NCBI): domain Eukaryota; kingdom Metazoa; phylum Hemichordata; class Enteropneusta; family Spengelidae; genus Glandiceps; species Glandiceps talaboti. Next base: position 17,056,158 of record NC_135559.1, read on the forward strand.
GTCGACCCGATCGTATTTTTCTAATTCAAAAATTGGTCTTCTAGTTCAAGTGTCGGTCTTCTAATTCAAGTGTTGGTCTTCTAATTCAAGTGTCGGTCTTCTAATTCAAAAATCGGTCTACTATACTATACTATACTATACTATACTATACTATACTATACTATACTATACTATACTATACTATACTATATACTATACTACATTATAGTGTAGTGTAGTGTATTGTAGTGTAGTGTAGTATAGTATTGAGGAGTGTTGTATTTCCGTATTTGTTTGCCCAGAGTTTACTTGTATTGTTCATCAAATAGAGATGCCAGTATTATGATAGTGGACTCAGGTTACTAGTATTTATTTCTGTTTCATTATAGCCTCTTTTCGCCAGTTTCCAGGTGAAGAATTTAATTTTCTTTTGAAATTCTTTTTCGTTACTACATGTTCGTATGTATCTGATCGTTTGACCCTTAATGGACCCTTTGAAGACTGAGTTCGGGCGGCAGTATTACCTGTTTAAATATTGGAATGAGTTTTGATATCCAATACTTTGTGTTATTGGTGCCGTTGACATTTGTGGATTGTGATATGTTACTTCCGTATCTGAGCTTTCCAACGAAAATTTGAAAGTTGGATGTATTTGGTTTATTTTTTCACTCAGATTATTTAGTTCAACTTGGGTGCCACAAAATATCATGAAAACGCCACCCCTGAAATGTGTCCAGAGTGATATTTTATCCGTGTAGATTTCAATAATGCGACTTTCCAGTTCATGGAATGTCGGCTATTTCGGGTGATGCCCAAGAGCCAATGCACATGCATGTTTGTGTGTAGAATTCTCCTTTAAATTTAAATGTGTTTTTCGTGAGAATCACATAATAGTTTTAGGAGATGCACAGGTGGTGGTTTTGGAATGCTATAGTCGATTGTTTGTGTAACTGGCGAGTCAAGTGCTTCGACAACTGACTGCATTGCGCCAGACTGCAAAGTATGTGTGTACATACCACATGTAAAGTGACTAGTATCCAATTTTCAGGAACTACATACAGTAGCTTCTGATGCCATGTGATGATACACTTTGTGCAAGTGTGAGACATATCTCGCTGGACACCCACAAATGAGATCCCATTGGTCTTCAACACAACATACAGTCTCTATATTAACGGATCTCATCTACGAGATGCAATAACTAAACACTGGGACGTAATAGCAGACAATGAGATATGAAATCAATTATATCCAAAAAGACCAATCATAGCACAGAAGCGAAACATAAACTTAAAAGACAAATAGGTCAACACTCAATTGCAGCATTCCGAATTTAAAAATCTAGCGGAAATAAAACGAGATAATATTATAATATAGTATAGTATAGTATATAGTAGAATATAAAGTATATAGTATATAGTATATTAATAATAATAATAATAATAATAATAATTTATTTCTTATAAAAGAGCGCACTACACTGCGTCTCAGTGCGCTTTCCATAACAATACACAGACTGGAATTTTAAAATACAGATGTAACTTGAAAATATACAAAATATGTGTAATACGCTAGTAAAATAGATAAATGTTTGAATAAGAAAATAATGCTAATAAAAACAATGCTTACTTAAAAAGGGCGAAATTTAAGGTTGATGTAAAAAGAAAATCTGCAAAAATTCAATAAAAATGTTGTTTAAAAAGGTAAGTTTTGAGAGCGGATTTAAAATTGTCGATGGTCTTTGAATTTCTAATACCTAGTGGAAGTGAATTCCAGAGAGTGGGTGCACAGACTGAAAACGCTCTCTGACCGTAAGTTTTGTTAAAAATACCAGTGGGTCTGACTAAGAGCAGCTTTTCCGCTGAACGAAGATTTCTTGTGGGTACATATGAACTAATTATTTCTGATAAGTACAGTGGTACCATGTGATTAATTATCTTAAAAGTTATCAGCAGAGTTTTAAATTTAATTCTAGCATCAACCGGTAGCCAATGCAAGTCAATCAGTACTGGAGTGATGTGGTCCGATTTACGTTTACAGCATACAAGACGAGCGGCGGCATTCTGAAGAGATTGTAGGCGACTTAACTGACACTTAGGTATTCCATTCAATAGACTGTTACAGTAGTCGAGTCGTGATGTCACGAATGCGTGTATCAGTCTCTCTGTGCAGGTTTTATCAAGCAGCTTGCGAATCTTGCCAATCCTATATAGGGAAAAGAACCCACTTTTGCAAATTTGACTAACATAATCAGACATAGAGCCGTCATTTCGTAAATTGACACCAAGATTTCTTACGGAAGGGGATGGAACTATGTCTGATCCACCGATTTTCAGGCTTGTCAGTTGTTCAACGTCAGTTTTTAACTTTGACGAAAACTGTATAACTTCTGTCTTGTCATCATTTAGGACTAACATATTCATTTTCATCCAGGAACGGATATCATCAACACACAGTTCTACATTCGATAAAATGTATAGTATAGTATATAGTATAGTATAGTATATAGTAAAGTATAGTATAGTATAGTATAGTATGGTATAGTATAGTATACTATATAGTACAGTATATAGTTTAGTATAGTATAGTATAGTATGGTACATGGTATAGAGCATAGTATAGTGTATAGTGTAGTCTAGTATATAGTATAGTATAGTATAGTATGGTATAGTATAGTATAGTATAGTATAGTATATAGTACAGTATAGTATAGAATAGTCTAGAATATAGTATATAGTATAGTATATAGTAAAGACAAGTATATAGTACAGTATATAGTACAGTATATAGCATAGTCTAGTATATAGTATAATATAGTATAGAATAGTATAGTATAGTATAGTATATAGTACAGGATATAGCATAGTCTAGTATATAGTGCAGTATAGTATAGTATAGTATAGTATAGTATAGTATAGTATAGTATAGTATAGTATAGTATAGTATAGTATAGTATAGCATAGTACAGTATAGTATAGTATAGTATAGTATATAGTACAGAATATATTATATAGCATAGTCTAGTATATAGTGCAGTATAGTATAGTATAGTATAGTATATAGTATAGTATAGTATAGTATGATATAGTATAGTATACTATATAGTACAGTATATAGTTTAGTATAGTATAGTATAGTATGGTACATGGTATAGAGCATAGTATAGTGTATAGTGTAGTCTAGTATATAGTATAGTATAGTATAGTATAGTATGGTATAGTATAGTATAGTATAGTATAGTATATAGTACAGTATAGTATAGAATAGTCTAGAATATAGTATATAGTATAGTATATAGTAAAGACAAGTATATAGTACAGTATATAGTACAGTATATAGCATAGTCTAGTATATAGTATAATATAGTATAGAATAGTATAGTATAGTATAGTATATAGTACAGGATATAGCATAGTCTAGTATATAGTGCAGTATAGTATAGTATAGTATAGTATAGTATAGTATAGTATAGTATAGTATAGTATAGTATAGCATAGTACAGTATAGTATAGTATAGTATAGTATATAGTACAGAATATATTATATAGCATAGTCTAGTATATAGTGCAGTATAGTATAGTATAGTATAGTATATAGTATAGTATAGTATAGTATAGTATAGTATAGCATAATATATTATAGCATAGTATAGTATAATATAGTATAGTATAATATATAGTACAGAATATAGTATAGTCTAGTATATAGTATAATACAGTATTGTATACTATACTATATAGTATAGTATAGTATAGTATAGTACAGTATAATATAGTATAGTACAGTAGAGTACAGTACAGTACAGAATAGTATAGTATATAGTACATAATATATTATATAGCATAGTCTAGTATATAGTATAGTATAGCATAGTACAGTATAGTATAGTATAGTATAGTATAGTATATAGTACATAATATATTATATAGCATAGTCTAGTATATAGTACAGTATAGTATAGTATAGTATATAGTATAGTATAGTCTAGTATAGTATAGTATAGCATAATATAGTATAGCATAGTATAGTATAATATAGTATAGTATAATATATAGTACAGAATATAGCATAGTCTAGTATATAGTATAGTACAGTATTGTATACTATACTATATACTATAGTATAGTACAGTACAGTAGAGTACAGTACAGTACAGTATAGTATAGTATAGTACAATGTATAGTATATAGTATATAGCATAATATAGTATATAGTGTAGTCTAGTATAGTATAGTATAGTATATAGTATATAGTATAGCATAGCATAATATAATATAGCATAGTATAGTATAATATAGTATAGTATAATATATAGTACAGAATATAGTATAGTCTAGTATAGTATAGTATAATACAGTATAGTATTGTATACTATACTATATAGTATGGTATAGTATAGTACAGTATAATATAGTATAGTATAGTATATAGTACAATATATAGTATATAGCACAGTCTATTATATAGTATAGTCTAGTATAGTATAGTATATAGTATAGTATAGTATAGTATATAGTAAAGTATAGTATAGAATAGTATAGTATAGTAGAGTATAGTATAGTATAGTATGATATAGCATAGTATACTATATAGTACAGTATATAGCTTAGTATAGTATAGTATAGTATGGTACATAGTATATAGTGTAGTCTAGTATTTAGTATAGTATAGTATAGTATAGTATAGTATATAGTACAGTACAGTATAGAATGGTCTAGTATATAGTATATAGTATAGTATATAGTAAAGACAAGTATATAGTACAGTATATAGCATAGTCTAGTATATAGTATAATATAGTATAGAATAGTATAGTATAGTGTAGTATATAGTATAGTATATAGCATAGTCTAGTATATAGTGCAGTACAGTATAGTATATTATAGTATAGTATAGTATAGTATAGTATATAGTACAATATATAGTATATAGCACAGTCTAGTGTATAGTATAGTATAGTATAGTACAGTATAGTATAGTATAGTATATAGTATAGTATAGCATAGCATAATATAATATAGCATACTATAGTATAATATAGTATAGTATAATATATAGTACAGAATATAGTATAGTCTAGTATAGTATAGTATAATACAGTATAGTATTGTATACTATACTATATAGTATAGTATAGTATAGTATAGTACAGTATAATATAGTATAGTATAGTACAGTAGAGTAGAGTACAGTATAGTATAGTATAGTACAATGTGTAGTATATAGTATATAGTATAGTATATAGTGTAGTCTAGTATATTGTATAGTATAGTATATAGTATAGTACAGTAGAGTATAGTATAGTATATAGTACAGTATATAGTATATAGCATAGTCTAGTATATAGCATTGTATAGTATAGTGTATAGTATAATATAGTTTATAGTATATAGTATAGTATAATGTATAGTACAGTATACAGTATATAGCATAGTTTAGTATATAGTAGAGTATAGCATGGTATAGTATAGTAAAGTATAGTGTAGTATATAGTACAGTATATAGCATAGTCTAGTATATAGTATAGTATAGAATAGCATAGTATATTAGAGTAGAGTATATAGTATAGTGCAGTGTAGTATATAGTATAGTATAGCATAGTATATAGTACATTAGATAGTATAGTCTAGTATATAGTACAGTATATAGTATATAGCGTAGTCTAGTATATATCATAGTATAGTATAGTATAGTACAGTGTATATTGTACAGTATAGTGTATAGTATAATATAGTATAGTATATAGTATAGTATAGCATAGTATAGTATAGCATAGTACAGTATAGTATAGTATATAGTACAGAATATAGTATATAGTATAGTCTAGTATATAGCATAGTATAGTATAGTATAGTACAGTGTATATTGTATAGTATAGTGTATAGTATAATATAGTTTATCATATATAGTATATTAAAATATATAGTACAGTATACAGTATATAGCATAGTCTAGTATATAGTACAGTATAGCATAGTATAGTCTAGTATATAGTATAGTATTGTATAGTATAGTATATATTTTATAGTAAAGACAAGTATATAGTACAGTATATAGTATAGTATATAGTACACGAGTATATAGCATAGTGTAGTATATAGTATAGTATAGTATAGAATAGTATAGTATAGTGTAGTATATAGTACAGTATATGGCATAGTCTAGTATATAGTATAGTATAGAATAGTATAGTATAGAATATTAGAGTAGAGTATATAGTATAGTGTAGTGTAGTATATAGTATAGTATAGCATAGCATAGTATAGTCTAGTATAGTATAGTCTAGTATAGTATATAGTACAGTCTAGTATAGTATATAGTATAGCATAGTCTAGTTTAGTATATTATAGTATATAGTATATAGCATAGTTAAATACATAGTTAATAGCATAGTGTAGTATATAGTACAGTACAGTATAGTTTAATATATAGTATATAGCATAGTATAATATATAGTATAGTATAGTATACTATAGTATATAGTATAGTATAGTATATAATATAGTATAATATAGTGTAGTATACTATATAGTACAGTATAGTATAATATACCATATACTATACAATACTATCCTATGCTATAATATATACGATACACTATACTATACTATATACTCTACTATATAATATACTATATTATACTATATACTACACTTGCCTATATACTATACTATGCAACACTACACTATGCTATATTCAATATACTCTACTATACACTACTATATTATACCATACTAAACTATACTAGAATATACTATCCTATACTATACTAAACTATACTATACTATACTATACTATACTATACTATACTATACTATACTATACTAATTTTATACGATACTATACTTGACTATACTATACTATACTATACTATACTAATTTTATATGATACTATGCTTGACTATATACTATATACAATAGTATAGGTATGCTATAGTATGCTATACTATAACCTACACTATACTATACTATATTCCATATACTAGTATATTATACCATACTATACTATACTATACTACACGACACTATACCATATACCATATACTCTACTATACTCTATTATACTATAGTATACTTAAGCAATAAACCACACCCTGGGGATGGTATACCACTCGGTTTTGAGCAGTGAACTCAATATATTTCGTTCACTGGTCAAAACCGAGTGGTATACCATTCCCAGGGGTGGTTTATCGCTATTATATTATACCAGTATATTGAAACTGTCGGAAACAAGATATGACGCAACATTTTCTGGTTTCATTTGTGCCCCCATCCCTGCGCGGACTATAACGTTCGTAGACGAACAGTGAGAGAACATCAAAATTTGGACACGTGCCAACTATGCATTATCGCTCAGTTTAGACGCGCTAGTTCGATGCCTAGATCAATCAGATCTCTCGATTTGCGCCATCAATATACTGGACTGTATACTATACTATATACCACATACTCTACTATACTATAATCTACTACACTATACTATACTATACTATACTAGACTATACTAGATTATACTAGACTCTATACTATATACGATAGTGTAGGAATAGAATAATATTATAGTATATTATTGTACAGTATATAGTAGAGTATATTATACAGTACTGTATGGTATAGTATGCTATACTATACACTACACTATAATATACACTATACACTATATTCCATATATTCTACTATACTATAATCTACTACACTATACTATACTATACTATACTATGCTATACTAGACTCTATACTGTATACAATAGTGTAGGTATAGAATAATATTATAGTATATTATTGTACTGTATATAGTAGAGTATATTATATAGTACTGTATGGTATAGTATGCTATACTATACACTACACTATAATATACACTATACACTATATTCCATATACTCTACTATACTCTAGTATATTATACTATACTATACTAGACTATACTATACTTTGCTATGCTATGCTATATACCATATGCTCTACTCTACTATACTATACTATGCTAGACTATATATGATAGTATAGGTATAGAATAATATTATAGTATTGTATTGTACAGTATATAGTATAGTACGGTATGGTATAGTATGCTATACTATACACTAAACTATACTATATTCCACATACTCTACTATACTCTAGTATATTATACCATAATATACTATACTATACTATACTATTATATACTATAATATACAATACTATACTATGCTATGCTATACTATATACCATATACTATACTTTACTATATACCATACTATATGATATACATGTACTATGCTATACTATACTACACTACACTATACTATATTCCACATACTCTACTATACTCTAGTATATTATACCATAATATACTATACTATACTATTATATGCTATAATATACAATACTATACTATGATATGCTATACTATATACCATATACTATACTTTACTATATACCATACTATATGACATACTATGCTATACTATACTACACTATACTATATACTCTACTATATTATACTATACTATACTATTCTATACTATATAATATACTATATTATAATATATACTACACTATACTATGTACTATACTATACTACACAAAATAACATATACTCTACTATACTATACTATGTACTATACTATACTACCAGTATACTATACTATATATTATACTATATAATGTACTATACTAGACTATATATAATATGTACTATATATTATAGTATAGGTATCGAATAATATAGTATAGTATTGTACAGTATATAGTATACTATACTATGTAGTATGGTATATAGTATAGTATATAGTATACTAGTAGTATAGAATAGTATAGTATAGTATAGTATAGTATGGTATAGTATAGTATACAGTATAATATAGTATAGTATATAGTACAGTATATAGCATAGTCTAGTATATAGTATAGTATAAAATAGTATAGTTTATGGTATATAGCATAGCATAGTATAGTATAGTATAATATAGTATAGTACATTGTACAGTACAGTGTAGTATATTATAGTATAGTATAGTATAGTGTAGTATAGTACAGTATAGTATAGTGCAGAATAGTAAAGTATAGTATATAGTATATAGCATAATACAATACATAGTATATAGTATAGTTTAATATATAGTACAGTACATAGCATTATAGCAATATAGCATTATAGTCTGGTATATAGTACAGTATAGTATAGTATAGTTTAGTATAGTATATTTTAGTATATACATGCAGTATAGTATAGTATACTATATAGTATAGTATAATATAGTATAGTATACTCTATAGTACAGTATATAGTATAGTCTGGTATATAGTATACTATACTATATAGTAGAGTATACTATACTATACACTATAATTTACTATATACCATACTATATGATATACTATACTATACTTGATTTAATACTATACTATACTACACTACACTACACTATACTATATTCCATATACTCTACTCTACTATATTATACCACACTATACTATATTATATTATACTATGCTATCATGCTATACACCATATACTATACTATATTATATAATGTACTATATTATACTATATACTATACTTGACTATATACGATACTATACTATACTATGCTATATACCATATACTATACTATACTCTACTATACACCATATACTATACTCTACTATACTACACTATACTATATACCATATACTATACTCTACTATACTACACGACTATATACCATATAGTATACATTACTATACTCTACTATACTATACTATACTAGACTACCATACTAGACTATATAATATAGTATAGGTATAGAATATTATAGTATAGTATTGTACAGTATATTGTATAGTACAGTATATAGTATAGTATAATATAGTATATAGTATATAGCATAGCATAGTATATAGTATATAGTCTTGTATAGTTTATAGTATAGTACCATACACTATTATAAGCCCAGTGGATGTATTTGTATTGAACAAAATGTTCACTTGGTAAGCCCACATAGGGCAAGTAAATAAATAAAACAAACTATACTATACTTTGTACTTGATCTTTTTTTCATTATCATTTGTGTCAATATGACTTGAAATGATTTAAACTTTTGAAACCCTAAAATTAGTGATACTTTTATGATATAACTAAGTTGTGTTTTACTTATGAATGGTGCTCTAAATGGCCTCCAAAAGGTGTTCATTTTTCAAAAGATCTTACCATGGGAGGGGGACACCCCCTCCCACTTGTATAGCATGCACGCATGGGCATAGCATGCACTTCTCCCGACACTTTTTCAAGTTCTCTCCCTACTTTGAAACTTACTGAAACCCCTAGGTTTACAATTATGTTAATTTCATTTCTAATAATGTACTTTATAATTAGCTGAATTAATCTATAATGATAATAGTTCACTCAATGTAAGAGATATCCTAGAACTTTTGGTTACTAAAACCATGAATATTTTGCACAGCTATGAACAGACAATCATACTTCTCATAGGGTTCCTGCCTAAAGAGCTTTATATATTGCAAGAAAGAACAAGAATATTTCTTGTCAACAGATGTGGGGGGGGGGGGGCAGTGTTTTTTATTTGTCAGCAGGGGTGGGGTGAACAAGAAGTCAGCGTAAAATCTGATCGCTCCCTAAAATCAGTCTCATTCAACAACAAAAAATAAAACTGAATCAAATAAAATGAAATCATTCACCACTTACATGCTAGCTTCACTCTGTGTATAACATGTAAAATTGTCAGATATATAGAAGTCCACACTGGTTTTCTGTTCATTTTACATTTTATTACTTATTAAGTTATATGACTATATCTCTTTGCAATATCCAAAATTTTTCTAATGACAAAAGATTGTGTCTTTTAACATTCTCATTTAACAAGTGCTTGAAGTACAAATTACAAAAACACATGTGTGTTTACACCAATGAAGAGAGCCAAGAGACAAGATTAAACAAAATTCACATTTTTATACCTAATTTTCATGTCAATGATGAGATCATCATATGCTTAACACTTCTTCATCTATATACCCCAAGAGCCATTCAAATTAATTTCCAGCTCATTACTTTTGGAATTAAAGATTATTTTACCAAAAAGACACATTTTAGCCATAATTTGCATATCAATAATGGAATCATCATGTTCTGAATAATTCTTAAAGCAATAAAAAAAAATAATTGTTTGATTCCGGTTATCTAACCCTGCCTAGTTTTTCACTGCCGACCCTAACCTTTTTATTAACAAGTTCAAGAAAAAAATTGTAACATCACAAAAATTATGAAGTCTCGCAAGAATTGGTGGATGCACAAACTGACATCAATTTAAAAAGACAATATAAAACTTTTCTTCCAAAATGTAATGACTGTACATCTGATGAGAAGAAACCAAAAACAGAGAGCATATGGAGAACAATGAAAAACATAACTACCTCAGATATGAAAAAAAATATTTAGAAAAAAAGAAATATAAAATGGCATTGTAGCACAACTATTGTTTTCCAAAATACTGCCAATGGCGATGTAGCACAACTGTAGTTTTTTAAAATATTTATCCATATGCTAGTCCATTCTAAAAATAGGTGTTCATTTGTTGAATGACTATCCAGTTGCCTATCCAACCATGTTATGTTTGTCACATATGTGATTATTGGGCTGTTGCCATGGGCGGGGCCACTGTTGCTAGGGATATTTGCATACATTTTTTGAATGTTTACTAACTGCCTACCAGATGGTGTTCTTATTTAACCAAAATATACTGCCATTTGGTTGTTGCTAAGGCCATGGTCATGGTTGCTAGGGCCAATTGTGTCAAACTATTCTAAAGGAAATCTGCAGAACAACACTTCTAGAACCATCTCACCAAATTTCAGTTTCCCTGACCAAGTACTTTTTGAGATATAAATTTTTGACCAATTTACATGTTTACACCTAATTTGGATGTTACTGATGAGATCATTATATGCTTAATATTTCTTCATCTATACACCGGCAGATACATCCCTGTTAAAAGTTCAGCCCAATCTACTGAGTAGTTTTGGAATTGTAGGTTTTTAACCAAAAAGCCCTACTTTGCATATTACACATGGAAACATCATGTCATGAACAAATCTTAATTTACACACCCCTGAGAATGTTCCCACCAAATTTCAGGCCAATCTGCCCAGTAGTTTTGTAGTTTAAATTCTTTGACAAAAATCACATTTTTGACCCAAAACCCATATATCTGATGTGATCATTTTCATTTGAACAATTTCACTACTAGACATCCAATATAACATGACCACCAAGTATCAAAGAAATCGGACTGCAGTTTTCGACTAAGTTGTTTACACACACACACACACACACACACACACACACACACACACACACACACACACACACACACACACACACTCTTCATTTCAATTGTATTAAAAATGTTCAAAATAGAGCTCATGTCCTTGTGCACAACTAATTGATTTAAGATCTAAATTTCTGTTTTACTACACATAGAGTCTGAAGTTATTTTTTTTCTCTTAGAGACGAGCAAAACAACAGCTTCTTTGAATAGGACATCTGTTATGTACTGTGTAACAAACCTGTAAGAGATAAGAAAGTTAACAAAGGATTAATACATTTATTGTTCAACTCTAAAACTTGCAAATATTTATGGTCAAAGTATTGGTGTAGTATTTGATCATGATTTCTTTTGCTAGTTATGTTTCTGTTAAATGAGATTTGGAAAAGAGCAAAGTTTGCAAGGCTAGGTACATGTAACTCTGGTGTCCGGTCTCAGTTACATGTACATGCTAAAAATCAAAATGGCTGACATTTTTCTTATTAATTTTAGTAGTTTAATCTAAGATGGGAAGAAGTAGGTGAAAAACAGTGACAGTGTTGTTGTAGCATGAATCAATTTGGAAAGGAGTATAGTTTGTAAGGCTAGGTAACTCTGGTGTCTGGTCTCCTAGTTACATGCTAAATATCAAAATGGCTGACATTTTTCTAACAAATTTTAGTAGTTTAGTCTAAGATGGATAGAAATAGGTGAAAAACAGTGACAGTGTTATTGTAGCATGATTCAATTTGGAAAGGAGTATAGTTTGTAAGGTTAGGTAACTCTGGTGTCTGGTCTCCTAGTTACATGCTAAAAATCAAAATGGCGGACATTTTTCTAATAAATTTTAGTAGTTTAGTCTAAGATGGATAGAAATAGGTAAAAAACAGTGACAGTGTTATTGTAGCATGAATCAATTTGGAAAAGAGTATAGTTTGTAAGGCTAGGTAACTCTGGTGTCTGGTCTCCTAGTTACATGCTAAAAATCAAAATGGCGGACATTTTTCTAACAAATTTTAGTAGTTTAGTCTAAGATGGATAGAAATAGGTGAAAAACAGTGACAGTGTTATTGTAGCATGATTCAATTTGGAAAGGAGTATAGTTTGTAAGGCTAGGTAACTCTGGTGTCTGGTCTCCTAGTTACATGCTAAAAATCAAAATGGCGGACATTTTTCTAATAAATTTTAGTAGTTTAGTCTAAGATGGATAGAAATACGTGAAAAACAGTGACAGTGTTATTGTAGCATGATTCAATTTGGAAAGGAGTATAGTTTGTAAGGTTAGGTAACTCTGGTGTCTGGTCTCCTAGTTACATGCTAAAAATCAAAATGGCTGACATTTTTCTAACAAATTTTAGTAGTTTAGTCTAAGATGGATAGAAATAGGTGAAAAACAGTGACAGTGTTATTGTAGCATGAATGAATTTGGAAAAGAGTATAGTTTGTAAGGCTAGGTAACTCTGGTGTCTGGTCTCCTAGTTACATGCTAAAAATCAAAATGGCTGACATTTTTCTAACAAATTTTAGTAGTTTAGTCTAAGATGGATAGAAATAGGTGAAAAACAGTGACAGTGTTATTGTAGCATGAATGAATTTGGAAAAGAGTATAGTTTGTAAGGCTAGGTAACTCTGGTGTCTGGTCTCCTAGTTACATGCTAAAAATCAAAATGGCTGACATTTTTCTAATAAATTTTAGTAGTTTAGTCTAAGATGGATAGAAATAGGTGAAAAACAGTGACAGTGTTATTGTAGCATGATTCAATTTGGAAAGGAGTATAGTTTGTAAGGCTAGGTAACTCTGGTGTCTGGTCTCCTAGTTACATGCTAAAAATCAAAATGGCTGACATTTTTCTAACAAATTTTAGTAGTTTAGTCTAAGATGGATAGAAATAGGTAAAAAACAGTGACAGTGTTATTGTAGCATGAATGAATTTGGAAAGGAGTATAGTTTGTAAGGCTAGGTAACTCTGGTGTCTGGTCTCCTAGTTACATGCTAAAAATCAAAATGGCTGACATTTTTCTAATAAATTTTAGTAGTTTAGTCTAAGATGGATAGAAATAGGTGAAAAACAGTGACAGTGTTATTGTAGCATGAATGAATTTGGAAAGGAGTATAGTTTGTAAGGTTAGGTAACTCTGGTGTCTGGTCTCCTAGTTACATGCTAAAAATCAAAATGGCGGACATTTTTCCTAATAAATTTTAGTAGTTTAGTCTAAGATGGATAGAAGTAGGTGAGAAACAGTGACAATGTTGTTGTAGCATGATTCAATTTGGAAAGGAGTATAGTTTGTAAGGTTAGGTAACTCTGGTGTCTGGTCTCCTAGTTACATGCTAAAAATCAAAATGGCTGACATTTTTCTAATAAATTTTAGTAGTTTAGTCTAAGATGGATAGAAATAGGTGAAAAACAGTGACAGTGTTATTGTAGCATGATTCAATTTGGAAAGGAGTATAGTTTGTAAGGCTAGGTAACTCTGGTGTCTGGTCTCCTAGTTACATGCTAAAAATCAAAATGGCGGACATTTTTCTAATAAATTTTAGTAGTTTAGTCTAAGATGGATAGAAATAGGTGAAAAACAGTGACAGTGTTATTGTAGCATGATTCAATTTGGAAAGGAGTATAGTTTGTAAGGTTAGGTAACTCTGGTGTCTGGTCTCCTAGTTACATGCTAAAAATCAAAATGGCTGACATTTTTCTAATAAATTTTAGTAGTTTAGTCTAAGATGGATAGAAATAGGTGAAAAACAGTGACAGTGCTTTTGTAGCATGATTCAATTTGGAAAGGAGTATAGTTTGTAAGGTTAGGTAACTCTGGTGTCTGGTCTCCTAGTTACATGCTAAAAATCAAAATGGCGGACATTTTTCTAATAAATTTTAGTAGTTTAGTCTAAGATGGATAGAAATAGGTAAAAAACAGTGACAGTGTTATTGTAGCATGAATCAATTTGGAAAAGAGTATAGTTTGTAAGGCTAGGTAACTCTGGTGTCTGGTCTCCTAGTTACATGCTAAAAATCAAAATGGCGGACATTTTTCTAACAAATTTTAGTAGTTTAGTCTAAGATGGATAGAAATAGGTGAAAAACAGTGACAGTGTTATTGTAGCATGATTCAATTTGGAAAGGAGTATAAACAGTGACAGTGTTGTTGTAGCATGAATCAATTTGGAAAAGAGTATAGTTTGTAAGGCTAGGTAACTCTGGTGTCTGGTCTCCTAGTTACATGCTAAAAATCAAAATGGCTGACATTTTTCTAATAAATTTTAGTAGTTTAGTCTAAGATGGATAGAAGTTGGTGAAAAACAGTGACAGTGTTGTTGTAGCATGAATCAATTTGGAAAAGAGTATAGTTTGTAAGGCTAGGTAACTCTGGTGTCTGGTCTCCTAGTTACATGCTAAAAATCAAAATGGCGGACATTTTTCTAATAAATTTAAGTTGTTTAGTCTAAGATGGATAGAAATAGGTGAGAAACAGTGACAGTGTTGTTGTAGCATGAATCAATTTGGAAAGGAGCATAGTTTGTAAGGTTAGGTAACTCTGGTGTCTGGTCTCCTAGTTACATGCTAAAAATCAAAATGGCGGACATTTTTCTAATAAATTTTAGTAGTTTAGTCTAAGATGGATAGAAGTAGGTGAGAAACAGTGACTGTTGTTGTAGCATGATTCAATTTGGAAAGGAGCATAGTTTGTAAGGTTAGGTAACTCTGGTGTCTGGTCTCCTAGTTACATGCTAAAAATCAAAATGGCGGACATTTTTCTAATAAATTTTAGTAGTTTACGCTAAGATGGATAGAAGTAGGTGAAAAACAGTGACAGTGTTATTGTAGCATGATTCAATTTGGAAAGGAGCATAGTTTGTAAGGTTAGGTAACTCTGGTGTCTGGTCTCCTAGTTACATGCTAAAAATCAAAATGGCGGACATTCTAATAAATTTTAGTAGTTTACGCTAAGATGGATAGAAGTAGGTGAAAAACAGTGACAGTGTTATTGTAGCATGAATCAATTTGGAATAGAGCATAGTTTGTAAGTCTAGGTAACTCTGGTGTCTGGTCTCCTAGTTACATGCTAAAAATCAAAATGGCGGACATTTTTCTAATAAATTTTAATAGTTTAGACTAAGATGGATAGAAGTAGGTGAGAAACAGTGACAGTGTTGTTGTAGCATGAATGAATTTGGAATAGAGCATAGTTTGTAAGGCTAGGTATAACTCTGGTGTCTGGCCTCATACAAAAATGTAGTTACATTTGTACATGTTTAAAACGAAAATTGCGAACATTTTTGTAATAAATTTTAGTAGTTTAGTCTAAGATTGGTAAAGGAAGGTCAAAAACAAGGAAAGAGTTGATTTAGAATCCACCAGTTTGGAAAGAGCTTGTTTTGTCAAGAATGATAGCCCTGTGAAACTTACAAGTGTGTCTCTGAATTGTCTTTTATATGCTGATGAGTCTCTACCACTAGAAATTAAAGTTGAGTTGCAAAGTTGTTTATTTAAATTACATTATTTTGTACAAAGTAGAAAATAATAATCAACATTAAGAAATCAAGGTCATATGTAAATACAGGAAATCCAAATTTTATTTTTTATAATTTTACTCTCGACAATGTAAGCCTAAGAGAATACTGTTTTCTTGGTATCATTATTTCTTCTAACAGTAAATTTAAACAAAACCTCAATAACTTGAAGTTTAAATCCACGAGAGCTCTCTTAAGTTCATGTATAACTATTTCTTCTAACTAGAGTATTTCTATTGATGTGGCTTTAGATCTCTTTGATTGTTTAATTGTTGCTATTGTGACTTACAGATGTGAAGTTTGGGGTTATGAAATTGAGAAATTTTCAGATTCTTGTTGATGTTTTTTTTTTTCTTTTTATAGATTTCTACTTTGGGTTTCTTATAAGATATCAAGATGTGGTATTGTTGGAGAATTAGGTCATTTCCCCACTAATTTCACTGTAATTAAACTTCTGTTAAAGTATTGGTATAGATTAATTGTCGATGGACAATTTATTGTGAGCAGCCTACATTTGTTCTATGTGTTATTCAACATGGGGTATTTATATTTTATTATTAGAAACTTACTTGTTAAATATAATGAGAACAGTGTGTGGTCAAATCTTTGCAGGTTTAATTATACTAGGAAGGTTCATCATAATTTTATGACTTATGTCTAGAATTTTGTAATCATGGTACAGGGAATTACATAATGACATTAGAAGAAAAAAGTACTAATAAAAACAAAATGAGAACATTTAGATTATTTAAAACAGCTTTTGGTTTTGAGAAACATCTTCTGCAAATTAAAAATCCAGTTGGTAGAAGACTAGTGACTAAATTTAGAATTTTGGATTATAATATTTATATTGAGTTGGGGAGATGGTGTACTCCTAAGATTCCTGTACATGATGAAAGAATCTTTAAATTTTGTCAAATTATGCGGTAGAAGATGAATTTCATCATTTCATGCTTTATTCTCATTATACAAATTAAAGAAAGGCACTTATTCTTCTTCTTTTTCATTAGATAATTCAAATTGTCATTCAGTTTCTGCATATTTTGACCTCAGATGATAGACTTCCTCTTGGAAACTTTCTAGTCGATGTAAACAGTGCTCCATCAGTTGGTTAAAAGAATATATTTTAATCATTTCATTTCTGCATGTTATTTTTGTATGCTTTACCATGCATGTAAAGATTGACTGACTGTAGACACAGCTGAGAATACAGTACTACTACCAGTATCAATGTCTGTTGTTAAACTTCATGCTAGTCACTAGGAAAGCTCAGAAAACTGTCTATGTATACACAATCTTGCATGGTTCTCTTCAAAACATCGTTCATTCCAACAGCTGTGTTTATTCAAAACTCATTATATGGCCCATTTTAAACCCACAGAATGTTAATTGTACTTGTGTCAATTGCTTTGTACATTGTATTTTGAGCATAAAGATGCATTCATAATCATGTACGCATAATAAATGTTACACCTCGTTATCTTATCTTATCTTTATCTGTGTTTATGAGTTACAACTCAGAGTGAGACAATGCATAGGGATGGGTCTATACTAGCGACAAACACACTACTTTCTAAACTGCATGTCCTGCTTGATATTACGGGAAACGTTTCTGACAATGGAGAATCAGTCCCTTGTGACGTGAGCTAAGATTCTATTCAAGAATGCTATATATGATGATCATACAAAATAATGACGTTATTTGGGTATATACAATATTCAAAGTTATCGTTGCCGGCGATTGCTCCGGAATATTCAGCTGCCAATATTGATTGTTTTGTATTACGGTCGAAATAGAGTAGAATATTGCCATCATGGAATAGTGTATACTTATTAGCACACAATTACAAGTTGTTGTGATCCAGACACACGCATAGTTTTTCTAATAATAGTGACACATGTACATTTTTGTCGATGAAAGAACAGGGGTCAACTTACCGTGAAAGTTCGCACCTCTGGTTCGCACTTGCACTACGCTCTCGCGATGTATACATCTAGACTGGAACACAGACAATTCTGTGACTTGAAGGAGCACTAGCACTGCACGTGAAGTACAAGTGACACATGTGCATGATGTGAATAACTATATACACAAACAAATTGTAACGTGTGCAAAATGCGCAGGCGTAAACCCGAATATGTATTAAACCAGACACAGGCGTTGTTTACCAGTCACATGCGTTACTGGCAACTCTCATGTCTGCAAACTCGACAACGCGCGTACTGCCTCCGTATTTCAGACTTACGAGCTCGTTACGTCACCCGTATATATACGTTCAGACGCCACTCGTACTTGAGACTTGCGAGCTCGTAACTCTGCACGTACTTGGTCAGTTTTGGGCCAATTACAAATCCACCAAATGCACGAGAAGTACATGTAGAACTTTTCATACAGCCAGGAACATTATAACATGAAATACTAGTAGTATCCATCTTCGCTAGACAACTGCTTTCTTCAGGGGAGATACAATGTGTCAGTTTTGTAAACTTAACGTCGTGATATTTACAGTAAAAAGCCAACGGACAAAAAGAAGGAGAAAGTTATATGGTAAGGGGTGGACCATTTGGTATCCTGGGGGGGGGGGGGGCTTGGAAGATTTCGGGAAAAAAAAAGATGCCAAGTGGATTTGCTTGAAAAAAAAAATCCGGATATGAGTGGGTGATTGAAAAAAAAAGATGGACCACTGCTGCTAGAAAAAAAAAATCTTGACAGGGAAATGATGCACAGGTTCGAGTATACAGTTCAACCTGCTCGTACCTCTCCAACCAGGACACTTGTCAAATCATGACAAACAGTTTCAAACACATGTCAGGGACCAGTCAGTTTCGTTAGCCTGTGGTACATATATATATATTTGTTCTTGTCTCTGTTTCTTTCATAAATGGTTTAAATATTACTTCATGTAAGGGTTCAAACATAACTATACCATAAAATTATACATATAATACATGTATTACCTAGCTACCACACTAGTTACAGAACATGCCATGTAATTTTTTGGCTGTTTCACAATCAGTGCTTCACTTATCTTGCACTTTGGGGCAAAAGTGAACTTGACTGTTTTGTAATGGTAATCTTCATACTATTACTATTACTATTGGATAGTTTATAAAAGAACTTAATCTAAATTGTTCTAGTCTCTTCAGTATGAATTTGTCAGAAGGGATGATATACTTCTTATTTCAGACACTACATGTATCAACACCACAACTCAAATTCAAGTTTCTATTGTACACTAGGTATGACCTCCTAAAGTGCTCTAACACATCAGTAACTTTACTATACATGCAATATCAATGCCCCTATACCAATGTTACAGGCCCACTTTTATAACATGGAAAACCTATTTAAAAAGGTTATATTTACTTTAGCTTTTCGATGCTTGGCAATATATATCTCAGAGGCTATGAATAACCTAAAAATTGCCTAAATAGAAACAAAAAACTACAGATCTGGCAGGGGGAGACCCCTTGGACTCCATCACCCCAGAGGCCATTCATTCGTTAAACCAACAATAAGATTCACCAAAATTGGTAAAAAAAACTTGAAAAGCTTCTAGAGGAGACCCCCTAGGACCCCCCCCATAAGAGGTAGACATGTCCAAGCCTCAAATCAAAGTTCTTCCCTCCACCTCTTACTGCCAAGATGCTATGAAACTTTATTTCAAAAATGTTTCAACCATGTGTAGTTGCTTTTTACAATTGTTAGAGCTGTCTTGTAAAGCTTGCAAATTATTGTCTGAAAGTGTCTGTTAATAGCCTGAAAATTGGCTTTAAGAGTAAAAATCATCCAGAGCTTCTAGGGGGACATCCCCTAGAACCCCCCTCCCCCATAAGAGGTAGGCATGTTCCAGTTTCAAATAAAAGTTCTTTCCTCCACCTCTTACTGTCAAGATGCTATGAAACTTTATTTCAAAAATGTTTCAACCTTATGTAGTTGCTTTTTACATGTTAGAGCTGTCTTGTGAAGCTTGCAAATTATTGTCTGAAAGTGTCTGTGAATAGCCTAAACATTGCCTTTAGAAGTAAAAACCTCCAGGGCTTCTAGGGGGAGACCCCCTAGAACCCCCCCCCCATTCACACACACTCACACAAGAGGTAGACATATCCCAGTCTCAAAGCTCTTCCCTCTGCAGCTTACTGTCAGATGCTATGAAACTTTATTCATGGGGTCAATGACTTTTTGTTGGCCCAATGGAAAATAACACTGACACCCCCATCTCCCCAAGCTGGAGAAACTGACCGGTCTATCTAAATGTCTGAGCTCACCAATCAAGTTTCCGTTTTGTATTTTCATCATACCATGGCATAAAAACTGTCAATGATGTTTATTTAATTGAAAATCAAACATGTATGAAATATGTAGTTTTCTAAATAAAATCTGTGTGTGATAGAACAGCATCTTTTTACTCTCTGTATTACCCTGTGTGAAAACCAAACAGAAAATTGTGGCAACAAATGTAGGTGTTCAACGTTGACGTAAAAAAAATCCGGATATCTCAAAGAAGCAAAGAAAAAAAAAGTTGCCAGCATAGGCGAAGGAGAAAAAAAATAATTCTCAGGCAAGCAGGTGGGAAAAAAATTAATGACGCTCCACCAATCTTCCAAGCCCCCCCCCAGGATATCGAATGGTCTACCCCTAAACGCCGTCTGAATTTTGTGAACTTAATGGAGAATTAGATAGAACAATACCACAATTTACACATGAGCTTCTTATATACAGTAATGCGTTGTACAACCGACATTTGTAATAATTGCCGAAATTTGTAATAACGCCGATATTTGTAATAAAAATCACGTTTTTCGTGTAATAAAACCGTAATTTGTAATAATTGCCGAAATTTGTAATAATTTCTATGAACGACAAATGTAATAAAAATTGCCGATATTTGTAATAAATTTCAGAAAAAAAATGTAATAAAATTGCCGAAATTTGTAATAAAAAATTACATTAAGGAGGGTCCTTGCTTTCACAGTAAAACATGGGTTATCTAAATAAAGAAATACAAGATCGCAAAAACATCACGTCAAACGAAAGTGGATTTATCAAGCATTAATTGAATTGGTTAATATAATAATTAATTGAACAATTAAACAAGTTATTATTATTTCAATCAATCCGCATATATGTATGTATGTATGTATGTATGTATGTATGTATGTATGTATGTATGGTATGTGATGAGGAAGTTTAAGAATGATTGAACAAACAAACGATCGAATTAACGAACAAAGAAATGAATGAATGAATGAATGAATGAATGAATGATCGAACAAATTAATTAATTAGTTAATTGATGGGTGGATGCCATTCATTTGAAGGAACTAATTAATTAATTGATGGATGGATGAATGAATGAATGCATGAATGAATGAATGAATGAATGAATGAATGAATGAATGAATGAATGAATGAATGAATGAATGAATGAACGAACAAATTAATTAATGGATGGTTAAATGGATGGATGAATGAATGAATGAATGAATGAATGAATGAATGAATGAATGAATGAATGAATGTACACTGTGTAATTCTTAGCGGAGTTTTGTTATATTCAATTTTAGTGGCGTTTTCGAGGATGCGCATGGTTTAGTGAGCTGTGCACTATGGGTAGTAGTTCATCATTTAAATCTGATAGGGAAGGGATTTCAGGGATAGTTGACCAGTAGAGCCGGGAATGAGTTCATGAGTTCTGATTTATTTAGATGAAGGACAGAAAAAAGGGGAGAATAACGTCTCCCCAATCCCTTTCTCTAAAATAATGAAATCTTATCTCCATTTCAATTAAATCATTATTTTGTGTATTTCAATTTTGAACTTGTAGAATGTTTTATAATAGCACAACCAAATGTTGTTGTGGCCACTATATATAACATTACAACTTGTTTTGCATATTTACAGAGACTTGTACCAATTACGAATATACTTGTAATAATGTTGTTGAAAACTTGTAACAAAATTGCCGACCTTTGTAATAAACTAACGATAATTGTAATAAAATTGCCGACATTTGTAATAAACTTTGACATTTGTAATAACATTGCCGACATTTGTAATAAACTGACGACATTTGTAATAAAATTGCCGACATTTGTAATAAACTGACGACATTTGTAATAAAATTGACGACATTTGTAATAAACTAACAACATTTGTAATAAAATTGACAACATTTGTAATACAATTGACGACATTTGTAATAAACTAACAACAATTGTAATAAAATTGCCGACATTTGTAATATAACGTTGCCGACATTTGTAATAACTTATTAACGACATTTGTAATAAAATTGCCGACATTTGTAATAACATTGCCAACATTTTTAATAAACTATCGACATTTGTAATAAATTTGCCGACATTTGTAATAAACTAACGACATTTGTAATAAAATTGACATTTGTAATAAACTAACGACAATTGTAATAAAATTTCCGACATTTGTAATAACATTGCCGACATTTGTAATAAAATTGCCGACATTTGTAATAAACTAACGACATTTGTAATAAAATTGACGACATTTTTAATAAACTAACGACATTTGTAATAACATTGCCGACATTTGTAACACAATTGCCGACATTTGTAACGACATTTAAAGTTAAACTGGCAGTAAAAATTTACAAAATAAGTGCCTCATCTTCACCAATCCTAGATTTCAACAAATTAAACACCTGGATCTAAGAAACTTTATCAAAATTCCCTGTGTAAGAACTTATTCTACAAGTTAAGTCAGGGAAGTTTTGCGCCGGTATTTAGCACCAAAAATTGATACAGAACTATATTTTTATGTATTTACTTCTATGATTCAAATCCAAAATTCTTCCTTTATATCAGAGTTTATCGTTGGTTGGCCTGTCATATGTTTGTGTTTATAAAACCATCAGGCAAATATTGGCAAGCGATTACGTTTCTTTTTATACATAAGTACAATTAGTTCACAGACCAACAATAATCGAACCTGGAAACTGGTATGTGTACGTGTGTCGCTAGACTTTGGTGAGATATAGTGATATACAGTATCCATAACACCAAGTGTCCGTAATGTATGTCGATGTCTGAAATATTCGCCTTTATGCATATTAATCTCTTCACACTCACGGACAAGAATATGTCCCTGTAGACTTATTGATATACTAACTAATTTGTTTTTAAAAAATACTCATACCACTTACTTCTCAAGCCATTATGAAGCTTTCAATTTTTGCCCCCAAATGCACTCTAAAATTGGTTGTGAAATCGCCGTTTCTAAGATTTCTAGAGAAATCAGTTTGTAGGTAGTCAACCGACCAGCTAACCAACCAACCAACCAACACTTTGTCCGCAATGATTAAAATATATACATTCGATCATACAACCACGAATGGATTGATGATGCTAGTTCGTATATTCACTCATCACTCAGAAGCCTTCACAATCACAAACAACTCATACATTCGCCGCTTGTACACTAGAGGAAGTAAGATTTAAGAACTAGATAAAATCAGGTTAGAAAACAGATTGAAATTACTTTTTAGCTACCCTCCATACGCCCGTCTTTCCTCCGTCAGTCAGTCAGCCAGCCAGCCAGTCAGTCAGTCAGTCAGTCAGTCAGTCAACCAACCAACCGACCAGCCAACCAACCAGCCAACCAACCGACAAGTTATCTTTTGACAAAGTCAATTTAACAACACGTCCACCAATGATCAAAATTTACATTCGTTCAATAAAGCACGACGTGTTCATCAAGTGAATTATGATTTAACTGATGGGTTGGTACATGAGTACTGCTGGGTATATAATGTAGGTACTAGTAGGTAAGTAAGTAGCTAGGTAGATAAGTAGACTTATTATTGACTGATTGATTGATTGATTGATTGATTGATTGATTGATTGACAAATACTCAAAGATCCAAGTGGCTGACATAATTGTTGTAAATTAATTCTAGGAAGCCTGTAATGACGATATTTTAAATCATTTCTAAGTTTAGAATGAGTAATTCCAGTTCTTTTAAAGTCAGAGAGGAACCCCCTTAACCTTTTTTTTTATTACAAATTTCGGCAGGTTTATTACACATTTTTTTCTGAAATTTATTACAAATATCGGCAATTTTTATTACAATTGTCGTTCACAGAATTTATTACAAATGTCGTCAGTTTATTACAAATATCGGCAATTTATTACAAATGTCGGCAATTTTATTACAACTTTCGGTTTATTACAAATTTCGGCAATTATTACAAATGTCGGTTGTACAATGCGTCAGTATTTTCAAATTTGTGTCTTCAGCCAGTATTCAAACATTAGGGACCGGTCAGTTTCTTCAGCCGGGGGGGGGGGGCAGTGGAATTGTAGGGGATCACCCTGGTTTTGAAATTGACAGTGGGGGTGGGGTCATGCTGTTTTGAAATTGTGGATGGGGGGGGGGATCATTGTGTTTTGGATTGTGATGGAAGAAAATAATCCTTTTCTACATCTACAATGGCATATAGCCTCGTCTGAAATGTGGTACATGTAAATATTTGTTCTTGTCCCTGTTTCTTACATGAATTCTTTAATATTACTTATTAGTTCAAACACAACTATATATATACATATATATGTATTACCTCGCTACCACACCAGTTACAGAACATGTCATGTAAATGCTTGGCTGTTTCACAATCAATGTTTCACTTATATTGCACTTTGGGGCAACAGTGAACTTGAAGGTTTCGTAATGGTAATCTTCATAGATAGTTTATAAAAGAAGGGGTCAATACACTTTCTATTTTGGACACTACATGTTATTGACACTACAAATCACCACATCACATCAGATTCCATTTTCTATTATACATCAGGTATGACCACCTAAATTTCTCTAACATACCGCTGACTTTATTATACATGCAACATTAATACCCCTATACCAATGTTACGAGCCCATTTTTATGTGACATGGTAAACTCATTTAAAAGTTACATTTACATTAGCTTTTCGAAGCTTGGAAATATTACCTCAAAGGCTATGAATAACTTAAACATTGCCTTAATAGAAGCAAAATATTCCAGATCTGCCAGGAGGAAACCCGAAGGACTCCCTCACCCCCAGAGGTCACTCATGCATTCAACCAACAATCAGATGTACCAACAACCTTTTTACTGTCATAATAGTATTAAACTTTTCTTAAATATTTTGACCCAATTCTAATTTTGATATTGCCTTTTAAAGATGTGAAATGTTTGCCAAGATAGTCTAAAATTGCCTTAAAACTCCAAATCTTCCTACCACTGATACTACCATTAGATGTCCTGACCTTTACTATAATGATGCCATTGAACTTTTCAAGAACATCTTTCAACCCTATGTAAGTTATAAAGAATAGTTTCTGATACTTGATGGTGCTGTTTTGTAAAGCATGGATAAAGTTATTGCTTGAACGGGTCTGAATAGCCTAAATATCAGCTGTGAGAGTGAAAATCCCCCAGGGCTTCTAGAGGGAGACCCCCTTGGATCCCCACATGAAGTGGACATATCCCAGTCTCTAGGTCTTCCCCTACCTGTTACTTTAAAGGTGCTATGAAAGTATATTTCAAAAGTATTTCAACCCTATGTAGTTGCTTTTTACATGTTGGTGTTGTCTTGAAAAGCTTGGAAATTATTGTCTGAAAGGGTCTGAATAGTCTCAAAATTGACTTTCCAGAGTCAAAAACCTATAGAATCAAGTGATAGGGGGGTCAGCCTGTTTTTTGTTTTACAGGTGGGGGGGGGGGGGGGTGTCAGTGAGTTTTTGTTGGCCCGATTTAAGAATACCCCCAGGCTGGAGAAACTGATCTGTCACTAAAGTTACAAATCCAGAATAAAGGCCAAGTCTTCATGCTTTCTATCGGCAGGAATTTACAAGAAAAGTTATAAAATTGAATTGATTTTTAGCACTACTGAACCTACATTAGCACAACTGAACTACAATGTAGGTTCAGTAGTGCTATAGGCATCGAGCCGTGTCTGTCCGTCTGTCTGTCTGTCTGTCTGTCTGTCAGTGTCTTTATATGTGTGTAGACGACTTAAACTCAAAAACTGCCAATCCGATTGCCTTGGTATTGGTGGGGATATTACTTGTGGGGTCTAGATGAGAAATTCTTCAATGATCGCATCACAGGTGTGTGATTTGGGTCAAAAGTGTGATTTTTGGTAAAACAAACTTAAACTCAGAAACTACTGCGCAGAGATGTGCGAAATTTGGTGGGAATATTCTTAAGGGGGTGTATAGTAAGATTTGATTATGACATGATGATCCAATGCAAATCAGGGCTAAAAATGTGTCTTTTTGTTAATGACAAAACTATTAGCAGATTGGGCTGAAATTTAACAGGGATGCATCTGTGGGGGTATAGATAAAGAAATACTAAGCATATAATGATCTCATCAGTAATATGCAAATCAGGTGTAAAAATGTGAAGTTTGGTCAAAAATTAATATCTCAAAAAGTACTTGGTGAGAGCTATTCTGCAGACCTTGACATAATTGGCCCTAGCAACCATGGCCACGCCCATAGCAACAGCCAAACGGTCGTGTGTTTCACAAAGATAACAGGGATTAATAGACAATTGAATAAACAATAAAGAAATGTATATCAATTAGCAACAAGACCACGCCCATAGCAACAGCCAAATAATCACGTATATTGCAAAGATAACGGATTGAAAGACAAATAAAAATACATTTAAAAAATGTATGGAAATGTGCCTAGCAACAAGACCACGCCCATAACAACATCCAAATGATCACATATATTGCGAAGATAAGGAGGATTAACAGACAAATGAATAAACATTTAAAAATGTATGCAAATATGCCTAGCAACAACACGCCCATAGCAACAGCCAAATGATCACCTGTATTGCAAAGATAATATCAGGAATTCATACACAAGTGAACAAAAACATTCAAAAATGTATGCAAATATATCTAACAACATGACCACACCCATAGCAACAGCCAAATGATCGCGTATATCACAAAGATAGTGTTACTGCCTTGTCTTTGGTGTTGATAGCTATTGACCAAATTCAAGTTGTAACTTTAGACGCACACATTCAATCTCAGAGATACCAGCATCTCAGGATACGTATTCAGTGGATAAACTCACAAGCACTCAAACTATTACTTTTGGTGAAGAAGATGTATGCTTAAACCAACAATACGAGAGCTTTGGATTCGTTTTCCTTCACTTACAGCAGTTCAAACTAGATAGAAACAATTAGTTCCCCCGTAGTATTCCTACTACGACGCAGATCAGTCACCGTAATCCAGACGTGTTGCTCTCTTCCGCCCCGCAAGATCTCTCTCATATCAGTAGGCCCTTTGCATACACCGAACATTCACATTTTATTCAAATCTAAAATCTTCATTCCGTAATACAAATATGGTTAGTAAATAACATGTTTACAGTAAACTTCAATTCTTTTCCTTATATAGGAAGTGTTTATGAACTACAGTTAATTTAATTCAGAGATAAACTATTTTGACAATACCCTTTTCTACTAAGGCTGAATTCATTAAAAGTTGTGATTTATTACTTGTAGTGACATTGCAACATTCACTTAATTACAAGTAATAACATGGCCTAGCTCGTATTACTATCTCATTAATCAATTAGACCTCACACGGTCGGGTAACCTAGATACAATTACTGTGTTTATAATACAGTTATATACTTTGTAACACCACCCGCTACTCCATAGTGTTTTGTCCCCTAAACAAGCAATTGAAATTGAAAAAGAATAATAAAGAGTAATAAACGGTACAGAAAATGTTAACTATTTGAGTAAAATTCAAAATTCAAAGGCACTCGGTGTAAGGTAAAATGTGAACGAAGAATAGAAAATCGGTAATAATTAATTTTTTTCTTTGTTTTTTGTTGTTGTAGTTAAAATGTTATTAAAAGTTTAAAAGTCACTGAAATCACTTAAATGTTAGAATGTTAATAAAAGTATGTTAATAAAATTATTGAAATCACTTATGTCGACAGAAAATCACACGTCGGCATTGAAAGTTAAAATGTACTTATCCTAAAATCGTAAGATGGTAAAAAGGTTTTCAAATTATCGTAAAATGATAAAATTCATTCTATAATATTTAAAAATCACACACAAAGTTTACTTATTTATCTTAATTATCTTAATTAATAAAAGTGCACTTGTCTATCTTATTTATCAATTGAATGTGACTTCTATATTATGTCTACAAAATCGGAAATATCACAGTAACTTCAAAACCACTCCAAAGTTATCAAAATATGTGTCATCATATTTCAAAACCTTAATAAAGAATGTCCAAGAGGCACTAAAATCAAATCGTAAACTAATGCTAGCGTGAGGGGCAAGGTTCCACTTCGAGAGAAGAAATACCCTCTGTTGGTAGACTTGAGGCATCATTATCATTACTCGACTGTTCAGCATTACATCCATCCCTAATTAAATTATGTGGCAGTGTGTCAGTTTCGTCTGGTATTCCAAGTATGCGGCTGTCTACTACACTATGAGGTAATTATCTATGGGAATTTCATGAACCATTGAATGGAACAGTTACTTTTAGCAGTTACGACGTCGACCTTACTACAATTACATTGCGTACGTCGTAGTAATACCATTTCAGCAGCATTTGTGATCTATAGACGTAAACATTAGCTTTCGACAGTATTGTTTAAACATACCATTTCAAAATGTATATGTAACGATGACAATTAAACCTAGGGCAGCAAGACACAGACCTTCAATAACATTTTCAACATAATTTGTAACCTGCACAGAGTCATGTGCTGACGTTGGCATTGGGAATGTAGGTTTAAACCAAGAAATTTGATGCGCATTCAATTTCCACATTAAATATAATATTAAGGCCAAGTCAAAAACACGACAAGAGCAAAGTTACTCAGCTCAGAGTGAAGAATAAAGTAGATATATCCTAGCGAACCGTCAGTAAAATTGATTGAACTGTCATTACTACGTCGAGCTTTGTACAGCTGTCAGACCTTGTCATCTAGAGATACAGTTCCCAACAGGAATTTCCCGATTAAGTTTTAACAAGTTACTGACTAGTCGAATGCATCCGTGAATCATTCGAATAGCAATCTTATCAAATAAATAGACCCAATACAAGACTTTTACCTTCAACGATATATCTGACATAACCTATTTTAAGAAAGGTAAATATGCCAACGTTATAGAAGGAGTGTTATACACTATTAACAAAATGCCTTGTTTCACCTATCCTAACGCATTTCTCCACCATGTCTTAATCAACACAATTACTTTATACGATATTCAATGCTCTTAAATTAACATTGATTATATAATCCAACTTAATATTTCTAAACATTATAATATCAGAGTTACTCAACTTGGAGTCGAAAACCATGTAAATCCAAACAGACTATAGGAAACATGTATGTTTTCATATTACACTCAAACGAAGTGAGATAGACTCTACAATAAGTTCATCAAACAGATTTACTCAATCTATAATCTGTTTATCTATTATTGTTTCTATGAAAGGGTCACTGTCAATTATTGTCAAGACTTGTACTTAGAGGAACTGTAGTCAGTGTAGCGATAATGTTGAGTAATTTAAATGAATAGAAATGAGACATTTGAAACAAAAACATAATTACATATACCAAATACATGGTGTGACCATGTTTAAAGTATTTTGGAAATTTTCCATCAAAAAGAAAACAAGGCTTGGTGTAGCCAAACACTTCCCGTACCATATAAGGTGATAAAACAGTATCATTTGTTTTTGAGAGTGGTGATAAATGAGACAGTTCACTTACTGTCTAATTATACAGTCAACAATAGTATTGTCCTCACCAAATAAGGCAATAAGATGGTAGCATTTTTCACTGATAGGAGTGATAAATGAGAGAAAAGGTAATTATAGCGACTAAAGCTTTGGTATCGAAAAATTCCGTTGTTTTGAGCAATCATTGAAGAAGTACCTTTCAGGGCCTCTATCATTCAGCGTCTGGCCAGACAAATTCAATCACTCACACAATCATAGCTGTCTTTGTTCCAGATAAAATTAAACTCCCTTTTTAGTTTCAACTTGCAAAATCAATCAAAAATATACAGGCACTCTTAAATGACAACTCAAAATAATTGACCTTAAATAACTTTTTGTCATACTATGTGATATCAATATTCAAATATAATCAATTTCACACGACACGATATGTTAACGTCTTTTGTGAAAGACTGTAGCGATCATACAGGTTGTTTCCTGTTTTCCTGTTCAATTCACGAAGACGTGAGTAGTATGTAAAAGGACAAAGCGAGCGCACTATTTTTACAACCAAATATTTTTTTGGAAAGCCGGCGCACTTTTACCACAAACTATTATATAACCAAAATAAAGTCTATATCTATAGATATATAAATTTTAATAAAATCAAATTAAATTTATACGACGAACTAAAATAAATCTTCCCCGCAAAAGTTGGGTAAAAGGTGACTTAACTTCTAGTAGTCGTTATAAGTAAATTAAAAGCTTATTAGCTCGCAGAAATGTTAATTGAACAGATAATATTATATACGTATATCATTCGATTAGTTAGTGAGTTCAAAATCTTTAGTCATATTTTTTTGGCTCATTTTTTTTTGTCTTTCTAAATGTATTTCTAACTGCGAGTTTTCTCGAGTTTTAAGTAAATTTATTAAACTAATAAATTTATATATGAATATTATAAAATCTTTTGATTATATGAACAATATGACGAAGATTTTGAACCCACGCACTAAGCGAATGATAACAGTTGGTGGACGTGCATACAATAAGCTTTTACAAAATGGTGATTTACAAAATTCACCCGATGTTACTGATGTTACTAAGGTTAATATGACGAAGATTATGAATCCATTAACGAATGATAACGGTTGGTGGACGCGTATATAATCAACTTATACTGAATGGTAATCTACAACCATTTCAGTCGGTGCCTGATAATATCTTAGATTGGTCTATACCCGATGGTCTTCAACAACCATTAACTGAACAATATATTATTAATCCCATTACCAAACGTATGATTAAAATACACGGACCGGGAAATGATACGTATAAAACTTTAATTAATAAAGGTTATCATCACGTCGGTGGCGTTTTAATACCACCAATCGCGAGTAAATACCGTGAACTCGATAGAGCTTTTAAAGGATACGTTAAGTCGTACGAAATTGATATTACTTCGAAAGAACCTCATACGCAATTAATTGAAAATAAATATTTAATAAAACAAATATTAGAACAAAATTTAAAAGATCAAGGTGGATTAAAAGCGATATTAACCTTGAAAATAAAATTCGTTAAAAATGATCGAGATATGAAAGAAATAACTAATAATGGTTATTTTAATAGTATTCCATTAGCGATTATAAACCCCGATCAAATAGACGAACAAATGAGCGTAAGTTTCGAAAAAATTATTGAAAGCATCGCTAAATGGTTACGCGAAGGTTCCGGTTGGCGAATAAAAAAAATACTTAATTTTTATATAAATATCGTAAGATACGAGCCTTTACGAGGTAACTCATATATAAAATTGCCGAAAGAACTACAAAACTCAATGAAGGGTTTAATTAATATAAAAAATAGAGATAATGAGTGTTTTAGATGGTGTCATTTAGCGTATAAATTCCCGGTTGAAAAGGATAAACATAGATCATCTAAATACAAACGATATATCGACTATTTAGATTATAACGGAATTACATTTCCAGTAACTATAAAACAAATACCTAAAATCGAAAAACAAAATAATATATCGT
This sequence comes from Glandiceps talaboti, assembly GCF_964340395.1. Lineage (NCBI taxonomy): Eukaryota > Metazoa > Hemichordata > Enteropneusta > Spengelidae > Glandiceps > Glandiceps talaboti. The sequence goes on from NC_135559.1 coordinate 17,088,732, forward strand.
TTTCGGTATTTGGTTATAATAACAAAGATAAAGAAGCGTATCCAATTTACGTTAGTAAACGAATTTGCGAAGATCATTTAGATTTATTATTAATACAGAAGGGACCGACGGAAACCCACGATGAAAATAAACATTACGTTTGGATCAAAGACTTTAATCGATTCATGCATGGTATAACGAATCATGATGGAATAAAACACTTTTGTAGATATTGTTTACAGCATTTTTCGACCGTAGAGATTTTAAATAAACATAGTCCCGTTTGTTTCGAAATAAACAAGACGCAGGCTATACGGTTACCGACCGAAGAATATAAATGGTTATCATTTAGAAATTACTATAAACAATTAAATACACCATTCGTTATTTACGCGGATTTTGAATCTATAACCGAAAAAGTGAATAATATTAATAATAATACGGTATTTACGCAACATTATCAAAAGCACGAAGTATGTAGTTTCGGTTATAAACTAGTCTGTTGTTACGATGATAGATTTAGTAAAAATATCGTTATTTACAGAGGGCCGGATGCTACCAAGAAATTCATGGAAATGATGTTATCCGAAGTTGATTATTGTCAGGTTATTAAACAACGACATTTTACCAAACCCCTGCGTATGAGTATGATCAATGAAAATTATTTCCGAAAAGCTACTAGATGTCATATTTGCGAAACGCCATATAATGAAACCGATGTACGAGTCCGCGACCATTGTCATATTACCGGTAAATATCGTGGTTCGGCGCATCAAACTTGTAATCTCAAATTCCGAGTATCCGATAAAATACCGGTTATATTCCATAATTTAAAAGGATACGACAGTCATTTCATAGTACAAACTCTAGAAAATTTTAACGAAAAGATCGATATTATACCAAATTCTATGGAAAAGTTTATGGCTATAATGGTCGGTGATAATTTAGTTTTTATAGATAGTTTAAATTTCTTGAATGCTTCGTTAGAAAAACTCGTTAATAACACGAGTGATTTTAAATACACGGAACGAGAATTCCCATCTAATAAGAGTTTAAAATTATTAACGAGAAAAGGTGTATAGCCTTACGATTATATGGATTCAATCGAGAAATTTAACGACGTTAATCTCCCCTCGAAGGAAACGTTTTATTCTATTTTGAACGAGATTGGTATTACCGATGAAGATTACGAGCACGCGCGAGATATATGGAAGCATTTTAATATGCGAACCATGGGTGATTACCATGATCTGTACCTTAAAACCGATGTACTTTTATTAACCGACGTATTCGAAAATTTCCGAAAGACGTGCAATCTATACTATAACCTCGACCCTTGTCATTACTTCAGTGCTCCGGGATTATCTTGGGACGCCTGCTTAAAAATGACTAAAATTAATCTCGAACTATTAACGGATATAGATATGCATCTTTTTATAGAAAAAGGTCTTCGCGGTGGTATTTCGTATATATCGGCCGGTCACGCGAAGGCGAACAATCCGTATATGAAAGAATACGATTCTACTAAAGAATCGAAATACATCATGTATTTAGACGCGAATAATTTATACGGTTGGGCGATGGTTTAATCTTTACCGACGGATGGATTTAAATGGGTCGACGTAAATGATATTGGCTGCAAAGGCTTAAATAAGTATATGAATGAAAGCGATCGTGGATTAATTCTCGAAGTTGATTTAGAATATCCTAACGAGTTGCATGATCTTCATAACGATTATCCTTTAGCACCGGAGAGACTACGTATTACCGAAGATATGTTATCTCCTCATAATAAAAAGATACGCGACTTATTCGATATAAAAAGCGGAGGTATAGAGAAATTAACTACGACTCTGAAACCGAAAAAGAATTACGTACTTCACGTACAAAACTTGAAACAATATTTATCGATGGGTTTAAAACTCGTTAAAATCCATAGAGCTATAGAGTTTAATCAATCGAAGTGGATGTCTTGATACATTTTATTTAACACGGAAAAAAGAAAGGAAGCTAGAAACGCCTTCGAAAAAGATTTCTTCAAACTAATGAATAACTCCGTATTTGGACGAACCATGATGAATGTACATAAGCATCGTAATATAAAATTATGTACTACCGAAAAACAAATAAAAAAATTAGTATCTAAACCGACGTTCGTTACTCAAAAAATTATAACTAAAGGATTGATAGCCGTTGAAAATAAAAAGGAAAGATTAACCCTGAATCAACCTTTATACGTCGGTATGAGTATTCTAGATTTATCCAAAACTTTGATGTACGACTTTCATTACAATTATATCAAAGAAAAATACGGTTCGTCGGCAAAGTTGTTATTCACGGATACCGATTCGTTAATGTATGAAATTAAAGCTATTGATCCCTATAAAGATTTCTATCGAGACAAAGATTTATTCGATAATAGCGATTACTCTACCGATAGTCCGTACTATTTCGGTTTTAATAAAAAGATACTCGGTAAAATGAAAGACGAATGCGCCGGTAAACCGATAACCGAATTTATAGGACTTCGAAGTAAAATGTACTCTTATATAACCGAAACTCCGGCTGGAATTGTTTCTACAAAAAAAGCGAAAGGTATTAAAAAGATAGTTATTAAAAAGAATATAACTCACGAAGAATATAAAAACGTACTTTTCGAAAATTTACAAAAGAGACATTCGATGAATACTATTAAGTCTATAAATCATCGGGTCGGTAGATATACGATCGATAAGATTTCTTTGAGTTGTTTCAACGATAAACGATACGTTATAGATCGTAGTAATACGTTAGCGTATGGTCACGTTACCTTATCTTCAGATTCATCTTCCAGATGAATTTAAGTTAGCTCGAGTAGAAATGAAATTGGCTGACCATTAAAATCTATTGGCTCGTTATTTTGATCAGTTATCCAAATTCGAAGATTAGTTATATACATTTGATTGATGGGTACTGGAATATTATCGGGAAATGAATAAGTGGTAGCTTTTCCTATATCATCTTGGTCCTCTAACATTAAAATTTGTAAATAATTAGACCTTTTCCCATTGATGTAATTAGTAGGTGTATCTATAATATCGCAATGGACTACGTATTCAGTCACAGTAAGAAAATCTGCTTTATTTGGACTAATACCCGATGAAATATATTCTTTTTCTTCAAAACCAAGTAATCTCGCAAAATTCCTTGGCTTTGAAAAGTTTACTTTAACATTATCACCGAGTACCATCTGTGTTTTTCCCGTTGCTACAATTCTCTTAAAATTAATTAATTGCGATCTACCAATCGCTTGCGATAATGTTTCTACATTGTAATTACCCGGTTCTACTTTTTTAACTGATCGTTTAAGGTTAACGGTAAAAGTAATTTCATTGTTTTCTTTCGTAATATTATGCCAGGAATTATATAGTTTACACTCTAATAATCGTATCTGTTTATAATCAACCAGCGTTTCTGGAAAATTGATAGTAATATCACTAGATTTTTCATATATATACAACTTCATTGTTTTAATATTATATATTATATATTATATATTATATACAAAAATACATTACATACTATAATATGCCATCGCCATCAGATTTTGGACTAGGTATGATAACACCTCGAGGATACGCACTTAGTGATCTCAGAGATGTTAACGCAAAAAATTTATCCGGACGAGACAATAATAAAGATTTTATTTTAAGATGGAAAAATGAAAGGAAAATATATAGTATAGAACCATCGGCGGTTCAATTAAACCACCAACATACTAATAATTTAGCGGGTTTAAATGACGTGGATGATACGATCGAAGAATATAAAGTATCAAAATATCATATACCATTTGGTTTTGCGTATAGCAACAGAGCTGCTACGTTCTATACTTTTGATTTACCACGAGATTATGTTGAAATGCTTGAAAAGCCATTAACCATTGATCATGGTTTAACTGATCGAGTTCCTTATGTGTCAGTTTATAATGACAATGATAAAACATTTCGTTTAGCTGATATCAGACTTTATTTACCGGAACCAGATCCTAGACTATACCTGTTGAACTTAAAGCTGCATTTAAAATTGGATGAAACAACAACAGTAGTAGATAATGACAATATTTTTATTAGAAATATGAATTCAGGGAAATGGTTTTGTGATTATGTCACTGACGAAGGAAATGTTATGTTATTTTATGATACGCAGTTTAAAACATTCGCTTTGAAACCTGTTGATGTGGCTAAACTAGAATTGTCTAGTGCTAGTGATGTGGCAGTGGATGATATGAAGAAAGTAACCGGCGGTACCATTATTATCGAATGTATTAAATTAAACACCGAGGATGAATACGATACTTTATTAGATGGATTTTCAATAAAATGCAAACGACGTATATTATTAACGATTAAAATTCAGATTAAAAACGGTAGTTTTGACGTTACTTTTACAGAAAATATAGCGTCGTTCGAACTAGCGGAAGAATTACTGGAAAATGAAGTGTCATACGCTATAACACAAGGGTTAAAGTTTCTAAATATTAAAACAATAACTTTGAAACGTTTGTTTCTTATAGATTTTAAAGTATTTTAAATATAAAAAAAAAAAAAAAATTAAAAAGATTAATTATATACACATACACATAATATAATAATGACCGCTACAATTAACTCTCGCAGCTTATCTCTCAATGATCTTAGGGATATTAAAATTAAGAAACCAATCACAGGTGTTAAATAACACTTAGAATGTGAAAATAATACGTTTAAATTAAAACCGATTCCACCTCCAAAGCCTACGGAGTCAGACACAGGGGTTGCGATAATTGAATTAGATTATAAAAAAGTTGCTAGATTATTCGTAAATGAATTTTCTCATATGATAAACACGAATAAGGTAATATTCGATAGTGATACAAATGATTACTTATCACATGTAAACATTTTATAGACTCCGCTAGTATTAAGTCTAAGGATATTGAAGAGAGATCAATAATTAATTTTAATATAAAATTCGATGATAAAATTAAAATATCTCATTCAACATTCGTTATAAACAAACAAATTATACCGGCATCTGTGTCTCGATTAATTCATACTAAAAAAAGGGTTAAAGTCACTCGTAGTTTTGCGGTCTTCGATCGTGGTTATACAAAAATAACTTATCGTTCCACTTTGGTTATCAAACCTTTAAAAAATAATATTTTTAAATATATAGAGTGATACCGTACACAAATGATTGATCAAAATTTCAGAACGATACAAGACCTGCAAGCTTTAGTCGATTATCTTACACGGGTATGTAGTGCGTATAGACGTTCTTATAAATTATTAAGTCGTATTAATAAAGGTATACTTATTACTAGTGGAATTATTTCGGGAGTTGGTGCATTAGCTGCCGTTCCAGCGATTCCGGTATTTGTTAGTTTATTAGCAGCTGTTCCTATAGTCGTTACGGTTGTAAACCAAAACTTAAAGTTATCGGATAAAGTATCGCGATTAAAAGTACAATATAAGAATTTCAAAGAATTACAAACATATACGCAAGCAAATATTTACTCCGAAACACCACAAGAACTTATTCAAGAAGTATTTATGAAGTCTTTAGAAATGCAAAAAACAGCTAATTATACTCCACCTTTAGAACGTTATTTAAAGTATTATAAACTGAATGGTTATTCAGACCCCGGACCATCGGGTGGTACGAAATTAACGAAATCACAAATAGTGAAAAAATAATGTTTACTAATATAATACACTATGGATCAGTATTTGCGAGACTTGTATTATAATTCTGATTTAGCATACAGCGGCATCGCAAAATTGTGGCGTAAAATCAAAGACGATGTGAAACAAAAAAAAATTAAAAAAATTAAGTATAAGGAATTGAAACAATGGTTGGAAGAACAAGAAGTTTACACTATGCACAAACCGGCGATTAAAAAGTTCCCTTACCGCAAAGTATATGTTTCTGGAATCGATGATCAGTGGCAAGCCGACATTGTAGATATGCCTAATGACCAGAGTAAGAATCACGGGTATCGTTACATCCTGACTGTTATCGATGTGTTATCTAAGTATGCCTGGGCGATACCACTCAAGTCAAAACGTGGTATTGAAATTGCTGACTCCTTTGAATTAATTTTTAAAGACCGTGAACCGAATAAAATACAGTTTGATGAAGGACGAGAATTTTACAATAAATACGTTAAAGATATCTTCGAAAACCATGAAATTGAGTGGTTTAGTACACGGTCAGATAAAAAGGCATCGGTTGTCGAGCGTTTTAACAGGACACTTAAATCACGCATGTATAAATATTTTACCGATAAACAGACTAAAAATTGGATCGACGTACTAGATCGATTAGTGAATGGTTACAACAATACCTACCATAATTCAATCCACATGACTCCGAAGGAAGCATACCGTGATACCGTGAGAATTTCTAAATATAAGAACGTGTTTGCCAAAGGATATCTACCAAACTACACGCGTGAACTTTTCAAAATCAAACAAATTATCTTTGGTCCCGTTATTGTTTACACTCTGGAAGATTTATCGGGTGAAGACATTGAAGGCACGTTTTATGAGCAAGAATTATCGATTGATACGACTAAAGAATCGAAGGAATACAAAGTTGAAAAAATATTACGTAAGAAGAAAATCAAAGGCCATGAATACGCATTGGTAAAATGGTTAGGATATGACGATAAATTCAATTCTTGGGAACCGATTGAAAATATTAAAAATATTACAAATATCAAAGAATTAAAATAATGTATAGTATATGTAATAATGTATAGTACAAAATGTTTGGAGAACGTAATAACTAAATTTTTAAAGAAGTACAGAGACATCCTTGGTTTTAATATAGAGCTAGAATGGGACAGCTTGAGAAGAAAAAATATGCACGTATTAATTGTAAATGCGGGAATAAAATTGAAAGATCAAAGTTTATATCAGGTTATTTTTTCCTTTACTAAAGAAGTCGAAAAAAGGAATTTTTTTAAACGTATAGAATTCTTAGGTTTATTTCCAGAGCTAGAGGACAGTCAAGAGGTTAAATTTTTAAATGAATACTGGGTTCTTAAATTAATACAAGATACTAGAAACAGACGTATATTTCAAGATAATTATGGAAGTTTAATAGTATGTTTCATATAATTTTATATAGTTTCACGTAGTTTCATGTAATTTATGTATATAGACCCTTTAATATATATATGTATTAGAAAAATGTGGTCATTAGGATTACCAGGTACGGAGTTAATGAGACCGCAGGGAAGAAAGCCAAATTCATATACACCGTTTTATACAGAATTACCACCATTACCACCTAGGAAGTCCGAAGGGTTACCGGAGGATGCGACGAAACCACCCTTCGGAAAACCACCCTTCGGAAAGCCACCCTTCGGAAAGCCACCTCAACCGGAGGTAGTACCGAATTTTCCAAAAGCATTTACCTTAGTGCAAAATGTTGATAGTTTACACTATGCATTACATCAACCATTTGATAAAAAACCAGAAGTGTCACCGGGATTACCCATGGATATACGAGACGTATTAGTTAACGCGATTGTTTATGTAAGTAAAACCGATCGATTCGATGTAAAATTGAGAGATATATTCAAAAACTATATATTAATTCATAAAAATGCGGGCAGCGCTAACGAGTGGTTAAAAGGTCCGAATATGAGTTACTGGGATCAACAATTGAATTTTGCCGTTTGGATAGCTACGAGCGGATGCGGCGTTAGTATTCACGATCATCTGTATAACGATGATATTCCTAAACAGATTCAATCATTTTTTAGATTTCATACGTATTTTACTATAAGAAGAATATTGAATGAACTTTCTTGCCCGTTACCCGACGATCCAGATACTTTTAATAAAATCGATAATTTATATGACTTAACGTCTTATCATAAAATATGCGATGAATTCGGGTTAGATTATAATACAGATTTCAGATTCACGTACGACACATCTGGAAACAATGGTATAGGTGTAGGTTATGAGTGGTGGAGTGCGAAGAAAAAAACATATATAAAAGATATTCAATATAAATATCAAGGTACGATGGTTGAATTACCCGATGCTCCGGATGAGGCTCGTAGAAGTTGGCATTGGTATAAATTTCAAAATCCCGATTATAAGCAGTACGGTTATTTTGTTTTACCTAATAGCGAGGGATTCACGCAAGCTGGTTTAGGAAGATTAAACCGATCTATCGAAGCTTACGTATATTGCGTGTTAGGAAGTCAAGCGGACACGCGAGTAAGTATAGCGGACTCTGGCGGTGCCGGTCAAGAAACTAGAATAAAAATGATTTCATTACTCGAGGATGAGACGAGAGGCGTTAATGAGGACGATAGCATACCTCGTTATCAAAATGTAATCAATGAAACTAGGGTAAAGTTAGATCTAGCCATTTCTCCTTCTTTATGGTTAATCCCGAGTAAAATGATTATTAATTTGAATACGAATGTGGCGGGTTATAACAATTTCTTACAACAAGCGACGGAAGATATGAAATTCGGTTATAACGATATAAATAATGACGTAAAAGAATCGGCAATAAAAGAAATGGAAGGCCACGACGATCCGGTGAAACGACTACCGATACCGGTAGGAGGAGACCCTTCGGAATCAGTACCGGTAGAAGGACCGACCGACCGTAGGATAGGGACTGAAGGAAAGGATGCAGCGCCTGGCGAGCGTGACGTTGTTCATGAATATACAACGATGGGAATAATAGTCGGGATAATATTTTTAAGTTACTTATTTATATAATATTATAGTATTTGTATGACATTATATAGTATTAGTAAGATGGCTGACTTTGATCATTTCGATATTAATCCTTATGAAGATGACCCTACGGAAAATGTAGGTGACCTTGGAGAAGACTTAGAAATGGTAGACTACGAACAAGATTCCTTGGATTTTGAATTAATAGACCGAAGGATGCAGGAAACATCATTCACTGACCCACAAGCGCCCGTTGAACCCACAGCATCCTACGGTCCCGCTGGACCGATACCGCAAGGAGGTGCTAAATTGACTGAATTTAAAACTAAAATATTGTTGGATACTATCGATGAAGTTATAAAAAAAGTGGCGTGCCAGTTAATCGATTTGAATTACAATTAAATACGCATGTAGGAAAAGATGGAGAGTTGTATGATAACGTAACAAATAAAAACATTACGAGAAACGGTAAACTTTTAGCCAAAAGTACGATAAAAAGTAAAATTGGTACTGCAGCTGCTAATAGACTTTTCGACGATACCGCTGCATCCGTTGGTCCTATCGGTCCTACCGGTGTCGGACCGTCGGGTCCTTTAAATGTGATTGAAGTCGAAGCTATAGATTTAACACCACCAATGGTTGGTCAATTAAGAGACTATCAGGCCTACCTCAGAAGAGACACTGTAGGTAATAAAGATGAAATCAGTAAGATCGAAAACAAAATTGAAGAATGGAATGAACTCAATCCTGAATATACAATCATGCGTAAAGAACTCGATACAGCGGTCAAAAGTTTAGAAGAGTTGTACGATAGAAAAAAAAGATTTTGAAAATAGACAAAAAATCGAAGAATTAACGCTAGATGAAAAACAAGAATTAGGTAGAATTGAGATTAATATCTTAAAATATAATAAAGAAACTAATATTTTAAATAATAAGTTAGCCGAGACATCTACTTTGAAAGAAGTACTCAAAGACTCGAATCTTAGTATTAAAGATAAACTGATTATTATTTTCAAACGCAATGGAGTTACTATAGTTTCATTGGCAACGGCGATCGGTTTAGTTATAACTACCTTAGCCATTATACATTAGGTATCAAATCGCCGGTCACTGCTAAAGGAAGCGGTAGCGGTAGTGGCAGCGGAAAAAGCGGTGGTCCTTCCTCCGGTGCCGGTCCAGTCAAAGCGGTTATTAAACGTGTTGCGGATGTATTAAAATGGTTAGGTGGTAAAGCGGCTATAGCGTTGCCGGGTGTTATCGGTTCTATCGTGTCATTCGTTTTAAAAACAGCGGGACAAGTTGTAGGATTTATAGCTGAACATGTATGGCTGTTGGCAACTGCAATAGCGATATACCTGTATGAACGGATTTTACCGCTACGCACTAAAAAATAAATAAATAAATAAATGAAATGAAATAGTGTAACTTATATATAGTATAATATATAGTAAAAGAAAAAATGCCTTACAATAGAGAACTACGAGGTGACTACTCAAAATTTATCGCGCTCGGTAGTAAAGGAGAACGAACTCATCACGTTGTAACGAATAATCCAAATAGCGCGAGACCCGGTGAAACTTTATATATCAGATGTCCAAAATTAGAACACACTGTTGTTCTAACGGATAAATTCAATCTCGTTTTTGATCTTAAACTAAATGGTCATAATAAGAACTTCGTCGTTCAAAACCTGTCCGCTAACATCGTAAATAATTTAATTTTAAAATTCGGAGGGGATAAATTAATGGATTTATCGAACTATAATTTAATACAAACGTATAGAGATCTGTATTCGGATAGAACGAATAAAACGCTGTATGGAATTCAGTCGGAAAATCTCCGAAAATTGAGAAGCGATAATATCGATGGAGTTGGTGGCGGGAATTATTTAGGAGAGGGTGCGCTTCATAAGGCATACGGTAAAAAGTACGCGATCGATCTAGCGAAATTGCATCCTATGTTGAATGGTCACGGAGCCGTATATCCTTCGAGCTTAGGAAGCCATATCGAATGGGAGATTACTCTCGCTCCCGTTAATAAAATCCTAGTAAGTGAAGACACGACTGGTTGGGATTACTGGATATCAAACATCCAACTCGAATACGAAACGATAAGAGATCCGAAGTTAGCTATGGAAATTAACGGTTATTATAATAACGGTAAAAGTTTTCTTTACGAACATATTCAACACGAGAGAACATTTAACTTCCCCGGTTCGGAACCGATTATTAATAAGAACATTAATATACCGCGTAGAAGCTTGAAAGGAATCGTTATATTATTCAGTACACCGCAGCTACAAAATGCATTAGATACCGAATTATTCTTTAATCCGAGTATTACTTCCGTTTCAATAACGATAGAAGGTATCGCTAATAAAGTGTACGCGCAGGGATTATCTCCTAGAAAATTTTGGGAAGAAACCAGACGTTATTTCATGTCATCCGAGTTCTGTTGCGATAAACTAGAGGAAATAAATGAGAAAAACTTTCTGTTAAATAAATATTGTTTGTTTATTGATTTAAGAAGTTTTAAGGATAATAGATATCACGGTAGCGGGTTGAAAATCGTGAATACTAAAGATGGGGTTCAACTGGAAATTCAACGAGAGGTTACGGATCCGCAAATTACGATAACGGCGAATATTTTTATTATAAGCGACGCTATGTTTAATATCGAAGGATCTAAATTAAAATCTATTAAGTTTTAACATTTTAACATTATTAATAGTATTGATAGCCCTGGCGGTATAGGATAGTATATACTGAGTATATACTGAGGATAACCCTGGTGACCCTTCGGACTCTAAAATGATCTGGCTTGACCCTCCTTTCAATATGCTTATTAGCGCACCGACATGTTCGGGTAAAACGGAGTTCATTATGGAACTATTACGAACGTATTATAAAAACGTATTCGATTATATAATCATAATCTGTCCGACATTCATAAACAATAAAGCTTACGATAAAAAATGTATTTACGAAAACTCCGACATTATTATAATGATTCCCAACGTAGAAAAAATAAACGAAACTATTAAATTCGCGTATGAGTGTTATAAAAATACGAGACAGAGTCTAATCATAGTAGATGACTGCGCTTTCACGAAGGATGTCAAATCTCGCGTCAATATTTTAACTAAGTTAGCATTTTCAGCTCGTCATGATAATATTAGCGTATGGGTACTTACGCAACAATTTACGAGTATCGCTAAGACATTTCGAGAAAACATCGGCACGCTAGTTCTTTATTACACACCGAGTAAAAGTGACGTTAAAGAAATAATTGAAAACTACGGGATGGAATTAAATAAGGAAGAAATTAGTGAATATATAAAACGATTAAAAAATACTCCTTATAGTAAATTAGTATTTCGTTTAAGACAACCATATAGTATAGATTTAGTATAAAGTTACGAAGTTTACGATGTTAATCAATGATATTTTGTGGTTATTTATTCAGTTAGGTATCATATACTACATGTTATACATGCGGATGTATTTTTTAAAAATACGAAAATATTTAATAGATACATATAATATAGAATTCGTGAAATGGAACAGTCATTGGCAGAAATTTTACAGCCAGTTGAATCAACACCCGCACCGACCCAAAGCGCCGCGAGCGTAACATCGGAATCGTCTCCAATAGCCCTGGCGGTAAAGTACAGAGAAAGATTACTTTGTATTATTGCCGCTGGACAATCAAAAGCTTTATTAGGAAAACATTTCACTCTCGAATATATAAGATATATGAAAGCACTTACAGTTCTCTCGTCAGTGACAACGTTGTAAATGGAGTTTTATTTGGAATTAGTAAATTAGTAGGACTCGTGCTTCCAATACATGATGTGAATAAATTGACGACTTGAAAAACAATTTTCTCGTTACGAGTCAATTCAAACAACTTACTGGAAAGTTAGCATATAATTATGGCCCTCTTTTGGCATTGACGAGTGGTGGTGTCACTATTTTAAATAATATAGAGTTTCACTCTTCCGATAGGTACAGTAACCCTTCGGACTTTGCAACACACACTGTTAACACTTGTCACCACAAGACCGAAGGAAAAAGTGACTTGAATGACTTGAATAGTCAAATTGAAAAAATGACTCGAATGACTTTAATAAATTAAGTCAACTTGATCAAGAACTTATTAGAGAACTTGCTATAGAACTTGATCAAGAACATGAACAAGAACTTGATCAAGATATTGAAAACAACTTGAAATTGACTTGATTAAAAATAAAAAGTAATTTAAAAAAAAATATTTTTTGTATTAAACATATATATAGTATAAATATATTACATACTACAATGATGACACCTCAAGGACTTGAACTTGATGATCTTAACGCAAAAAAATTAATTGAAGGAGATAATAATAGTGAATGTTTTGTTTTTAAATATGATGAGTCTAAAACATATACTCTGGTAATAATGAATTTTTTGTTTTTAAATATGATAATGAGTCTAAAACATATACTCTCCACACTTGTCCCCACGACCGAAGGAAATAGTATAAATATATTACATACTACAATGATGACACCTCAAGGACTTAAACTTGATGATCTTAACGCAAAAAAATTAACTGAAGGAGATAATAATAATGAATGTTTTGTTTTTAAATATGATAATGAGTCTAAAACATATACTCTGGTAATAATGAATTTTTTGTTTTTAAATATGATAATGAGTCTAAAACATATACTCTCCACACTTGTCCCCACGACCGAAGGAAAAAGTGACTTGAGTAATGACTTGAAACAACATGCACAAGAACTTGTTAAAGAACTTGACTTAGTTGAAAAGAGTTTCAAAAAATTAAAGTAATTTAAAAAATATTTTGTATTATATAGTTATTATATATATATATATATATATATATATATATATATATATATATATATATATATATATATATATATATATTAGTGTAAAAATGAGTGATACAGAAGTCGAAGCAAGTGTAACACAACCCACCGCAAGGAAAGTACCGAAGGATGAAACTGTTACTACGAACAGTCCGAAGGGTAAAACTAAAAATCCAGGTCGAGTTGAATGGGGAAAAAAATTAGCGATAATTTCAGCTGAAGCAAAAAAAGGAAAAAAATTAAAAATGAAAGACGATAGAGTAAACGATAACGTACCCTTCGGTAAATCAATGGGATCAACGGAGGCAACTGAAAGCAACGAAAGCTCGCAATTTCATAATACCGGTAGGACTATGGTTTTATTAACTCTTGGTTCATTAGTAATTGGGGCAGCTGGTTTATATTATAAAGTTTACGAAAGACAATGGTTTTCCGGAGGGCCGAAGGGTTATAGCAACAAGTCGTCATCAAACCCGCACCTACCGGAAGCGTCTACCCTTCGGAAACAATTAACGACATTACCGACTGAAGGGGAGGATGAACCAGTTAAAAAGTTAACTTCCGTTAATGAAAATACAGCTTCGCAAGCTTTACTTGAAATGGAATAAAAGAATGACATTAATTTTTTTTTTTATATTATATAATATATACGCAATACCAGAGGATACCGAAAGACACTGAAAGACCTAAGGATATGACGGACTATACTAAACTAATTGTAAATGGCCTATATGATGGTGCAATTTTATCTGCTTTAACAATAACTAATAGTTTTATACTTGACAAGACTATGAAGATGGCTCCAGACAGTCCTAAAACAAGTACTTCATTTAAGAAGTTTGCTTCTCTCACAATAGCTATAAGTGCCGCAGTATTAGAGAAAGATATGTTGGAACAAAGAAATATGTTGCCGGTTGATCCTTATAAAGGAATGTAATACCGAAGGGTTATTAAAAAGAATATTAAAAAATAATGTATCCCTTAATAGTCTTGACAGTATATATACTAATACATACTTATACATAATGGGTGCAGCTGTTGCGATGATGGTTGGTGGAGCTATTTTAAATGCAACTGCCTTTATTGGAGGTAGCGCTATATCTAAGACAGTTGCAGGTGATGGTGGACATGAAAAAGAAATAAAGAGACATGATTTAGCTTTAGAGAATTTTAATAAAGATCGAGAAGAGTGGTTGGAACATAGACAGAAAGTATTTGATTTTATAACGAAACAAAAAAATTTAGATATTAATGCGAGACAAAATCTGGTTATGACTGATCAAAACTTAAATTTATATCTTGAATTTCATCCAGAGACACCCTTCTGTACGCCAAGATACACAGAGTACACTCGCCAGTCTTAACAGTCTTAAAAATGAACCCGAATTTAGTGACTATTACCAACCTTCCGATGATATGAAGTTATATCAATACATTTATTTAGCTGGTGGTGGAATATTATTAGTTTATTTAATAAAAAAAATAGTATAATATAATATAATAAACTAACTATACTGTAAGACAATGGAATGTCAATTATATAAACGACTTTATTACGATTTAATGAACAAAAAAGTAAACGAAAAAAACTGGTATAACATCGTACATTGTAACATATGTCAAAAAAATTAATATACCTCGTGATGACCAACGGGTTATTTGTAAAAACATTTGCGGTAAGATCTATGGAAGGTTTCACTGTTTTGACTGTTGTAATTCATTAAATAAACCTTTCCGAAGGGTAGATGAATCTTTCCGAAGGGTAGATGAATCTTCAGATGAATCTTCAGATGAAAACTTTGACTGGCAACACTGTCAAGAACAATACCAAAAAAAAAAAATAAGCATCTATAACCCTAAAAACCATATTAAAAACTTTAAAAAAAAATATAAACTAGATTATTATCTTTTAAGAACAGTTACTATAATATTTTTATCAATTAGCGAAGTTTCAACTAAAGTTTATATAGAACCAACACGATATCGATCACTCAACTTTAGCGTAATTATAAAAGCAATTCTATTATATTTAGGAGAATATCGGGAAGCTGCGTTAATACCGGAGTTGAAAATGGAAGCATTTTCGCAGAATCAAATTTTAAAACGATTTTGGGATAAATGGAATGCGGAATATCCAGAGATAGTGAGATTTAGTTGGTGGCGTTTACGGTGGCGTCAAATCTTTTTAAAACTGAAGACTCGCAGTTAAATAAACCAAAAAAAAAAATAATATTATTAACCAGTTGAGACACGAATGAATTACTACTACTATTATTTAAGTTACCGGGGGTAAGTACGTACATGTACAACAATGTGTAACTTAATTTACATAAAATTTACATAGAATTTACCCATAATGCCGTTCGCAAGAAAAAACCCCAAATTAATGAGAATTACACAAAATTTAGTTAAAATTTAATGGTTTTAATTATATAATTATTAATCTATAATTAGTTGTATGTTTGTACAGTATTTTCAACAACATTAACTGATAATAAAACCCTTGAAAGTATTAAAACATCCAAACTACACCCAAACCGTAGATAGAGTTTTACTGTGAAGAGTATCACATATATAGATAGATAACTTATATATAAATTGGCGCATGCGAAAGCGCCTCTGTGGTTTCAGAAACTGTCAGCCGACGACGGCTAAGTGTACTCGTGTGGGTACCGACCTAAGACAGGCACAGCGAGAAACCACAGACCTAGTGCTTGGCCTCTGTTGTAACAGACAAAAATTTGTTATGTGTAAACAAATTAAAAATAATTTTATAATTAAAATTTGTTATGTGTACACAAAGTCTCAATCTCAATATGTAAATTTGCAATTAACATATATAAATTGCAATTAAACCCATACTAATATGAGAGTAAATTGAGATTTGATTGACGCCAAAAAAATAGAAAAAGAAAAAAGTCTGTTACTATGGGAAGCCGTTCAGGCCAAAAGCATTTTTTTATTTTAGCTATAGTATTTTATATTTTTCGTACTTACAAACTAATTTTAACCGTTTATGTACTTTTATTCCATGGTTACATTATTTTAATTGAAATAAGTTTTCATTTAATTGGGAATATTGTTTTATTTTTCATCAAACCAGAATTTTTTAAACAATTATATATAATTGAAAGTCAAAATATATTTTTTGTTAAAGTTATTTTATTTTATTTTTTTAATTAAAAAAAAAAATTTTCAACTTTTTTTTTTCTCTCAACTTTTTTTTTTTTTGGCCGAGTCTGCTGACAGGCGCCGACAGGCTAAAATTATGCTGACAGGCTAAAATTAGTTTGTCGGGCGTGTCCTTCCTCCTCCATTACGGCGTGTTTCGGCGTCAAATACACGTTCTTATTACCTTCGAAATTGATCGCTCAAACATTATATCAGATCTAGACTGTCGACAGTCGCTCGCGCCTTTGTTTCCTACGTTTTATCTAAACTCCGATCCGGCGCAACACTAGTATAATCGCAAACTGATATTGAGGGCCGAAGGCCCGAATGGTCGCTCGCTCGGGCCTTCGGCCCTCGATATCAGTTTGCGATTAGACTAGTGTTGCGACGGATCGGAGTTTAGATAAAACGGAGGAAAAAAAGGCGCGAGCGACTGTCGACAGTCTATATCACATCTGAAAACCGTTAATTTACGTGTGATAGTATCTGTTTTTCCAACAACCGCGACTTCCGCCGCGTACACACATATGTACACCGCATGTGATGATGACTGCATGTATGATGTATTACATGATGTAGTACGTAGGACACGATCCATGTGCAACGGGTAAAGGTAGTTAATCTAAAACAACTAAAGTTTGTTGCATCAATAACAATTACATTCATTATTGTGAAACTGACCAGAATTGAAATAAGATGGTACACTATACTGTGAGCGTGAGCAAAACAGCTTTAGGAACAAAAACGTGAGGAAAAATGAACGCGTATTTCCAATGGGTCAGTCAGGTACTACTTCTAGTACGGGCGCACATGTTGACGTCGACCTGCTGTATTACATATCAACCTAAACCAGCTTTTCTATATCGCCTTGTAACGTTGTTATCATTGTTGTTATTGTTGTTGTTGTTGTTGTTGTTGTTGTTGTTGTTGTTGTAAAGATTCAGTTTACTTCATCGTTCATTGTAGTATACATTCTCTTGGTGTTCAGAGTACACATGTATCATGAAAAGTTGAGAACAACACGTCTACGTATGTAATACAGCAGGTCGACGTCAACATGTGCGCTCGTACTAGAAGTACCTGACTGACCGTTTGGAAATACCTTTACCCGCTGCACATGGATCGTACACGGCTGAAGTCGCGGTTGTTGGAAAAACAGATGCTATCACGCATAAATTGAGATCTGATATAATGTTTGAGCGATCAATTTCGAAGGTAATAAGAACGTGTATTTGACGCCGAAACACGTCGTAATGGAGGAGGAAGGACACGCCTGTCACGAGCACGACGTACTCGTGACCGGCGCCTGTCAGCAGACTCGGCCAAAAAAAAAAAAAAAAAAAAGTTGAGAGAAAAAAAAAAAGGGGAAAATTTTTTTTTTTTAAAAATTAAAAAAATAAAATAAAATAACTTTAACAAAAAATATATTTTGACTTTCAATTATATATAATCCTTTAAAGAATTCTGGTTTGACGAAAAATAAAACAATATTCTCAAATAAATGAAAACTTATTTCAATTAAAATAATGTAACCATGGAATAAAAGTACATAAACGGTTAAGATTAGTTTGTAAGTACGAAAAATATAAAATACTATAGCTAAAATAAAAAAATACTTTTGGCCTGAACTATGGGAAGCCGTTCAGGCCAAAAGTATTTTTTTATTTTAGCTGTAGTATTTTATATTTTTCGTACTTACGAACTAATTTTAACAGTTTGTGTACTTTTATTCCATGTTCACATTATTTTAATTGAAAAGCTTTTCAAAAGTAACATTACACATGACATCATAATAAAGACTACAAAACAAAACAAAACAACAACAATAACTATTCAACGAGTTGAAGCATAATATTAATGAAAAAATAATAATGAAGGGTAATTAGACATTTCATATGGGAAGCCGTTCAGGCCAAAAGTATTTTTTTATTTTAGCTGTAGTATTTTATATTTTTCGTACTTACAAACTAATTTTAACATTTTGTGTACTTTTATTCCATGTTCACATTATTTTAATTGAAATAAGTTTTCATTTATTTGAGAATATTGTTTTACTTTTCGTCAAACCAGAATTTTTTTAAGAATTATACATAATTGAAAGTCAAAATATATTTTTTGTTAAAGTTTTTTATTTTATTTTTTAAATTATTAAAAAAAAAATTTTCAACTTTTTTTTTTTCCTTCCCAACTTTTTTTTGGGGCCGAGTCTGCTGACAGGCGCCGGTGCAGAGCACGTCGTGCTCGTACCAGGCGCCTGTCACGAGTACGAGGCGTGACCTTTGACATCCATTACGACGTGTTTCGGCGACGAGTGTGAAGCTACCATCATATTCATCTTCACGTTCAAAAGTTGACCTCTACGCTCAATGTGAATATGATGATAGCTTCACATGTTCATCATCAGAAGTCTCCCAAATGGGTACGAACACGCATTCGGCAAATCACATATCCTTCACTGACAGGTTGAAATCATGTGATTGTACTTAATTTTCATTTGATTTGCTTGGATTTGCATGCTCTCTTTTTATTTTTGCCAGAGTATCCAATTTGCACCATGAACTATTGTTGTCATGGACCATATTTTTTACAATCAATTGCGTTGCCCCTCCCCTATCAAGGGAACTATATACATTGTGATAATTGTGGTCTTGACAACACTATTTTGACAATTTGTGTAAATTTCACCAGTGTAAGTGTTAAGTGTTAAGTAGGGTTTCAAAGATAGTGGTACTGCGGGAAATCAAAACAATCCATGACACTAAGTGGCCAAGTGATATCACCTTGTCACTTGATGTCACGGATTCAAAATACACCCATCCAGGCCGTATTTTATTACATTACTCATATAGGTGTTTTGTACACCCATATGATATATTGATATTTCATTTTCAAAGATATGGGAAAGGCATAAACATCCAAATTATTTTTTTATTTGACAATACTTTGATACTCTGGCAAAAATAGAAATAAAGCATGAAAATCGACGCAAATCAAGGGAAAGTAATTACAATCACATATTTCAACATGTCAATTAAGGATATGTGATTTGCCGAACGCGTGTTCGTACCCATTCGGAAGACTTCGAATCTTACTGATGATGAACGTGTGAAGCTATTCGTCAT
The DNA here is from genome assembly GCF_964340395.1 of Glandiceps talaboti. Classification (NCBI taxonomy): domain Eukaryota; kingdom Metazoa; phylum Hemichordata; class Enteropneusta; family Spengelidae; genus Glandiceps; species Glandiceps talaboti. Next base: position 17,108,621 of record NC_135559.1, read on the forward strand.
ATATTCACATTGAGCGTGGAGGTCAACTTTTGAAAGTGAAGATGAATATGAATATGATGATAGCTTCACACTCGTGTTTTGGCGTCAAATACACGTTCTTATTAACTTCGAAATTGATCGCTCAAACATTATATCAGATCTCAAAACTGTTAATTGACGTGTGATAGTATCTGTTTTTTCCAACAACCGCGAATTCAGCCGCGTACGATCCATGTGCAACGGGTAAAGGTATTTCCAATGGGTCAGTCAGATACTTCTAGTACGAGTGCACATGTTGACTTCGACCTGCTGTATTACATACATAGGTCACGTGTTGTTCTCAACTTTTCATGATATATGCATGTGTACTCAGAACACCGAGAGAATGTATACTACAATGTACGATGAAGTAAACTGAATCTTTACAACAACAACAACAACAATGATAACAAGGCGATAAAAGCTGGTTTAGGTTGATATGTAATACAGCAGGTCGACGTCAATATGTGAGCTCGTACTAGAAGTAGTACCTGACTGACCCATTGGAAATACGCATTCACTTTTCCTCACGTTTTTGTTCCTAAAGCTGTTTTGCTCACGCTCACAGTATAGTGTACCATCTTATTTCAATTCTGGTCAGTTTCACAATAATGAATGTAATTGTTATTGATGCAACAAACTTTAGTTGTTAAAGATTAACTACCTTTACCCTTTGCACATGGATCGTGTCCTACGTACTACATCATGTAATACATCACACATGCGGTCGATAACCTTAACGTGACCGGCGGTGTACACATGTGTGTACGCGGCTGAAGTCGCGGTTGTTGGAAAAAACAGATACTATCACACGTAAATTAACAGTTTTGAGATCTGATATAATGTTTGAGCGACCAATTTCGAAAGTATTTGACGCCGAAACACGTCGTAATGGATGTCGAAGGACATACCTGTCACGAGCACGACGTACTCGTGACCGGCGCTGGTCAGCAGACTCGGCCAAAAAAAAAAAAGTTGGGAAGAAAAAAAAAAAAAGTTGGGAAGAAAAAAAAAAAAAGTTGAATTTTTTTTTTTAGATTTAAAAAATAAAATAAAAAACTTTAACAAAAATATATTTTGACTTTCAATTATATATAATCCTTAAAATAATTCTGGTTTGACGAAAAATAAAACAATATTCTCAAATAAATGCAAACTTATTTCAATTAAAATAATGTGAACATGGAATAAAAGTACAGAAACTGTTAAAATTAGTTTGTAAGTACGGAAAATATAAAATACTATAGCAAAAATAAAAAAATACTTTTGGCCTGAACGGCTTCCCATACTGAACGGCTTCCCATATGTTACAACAGTGCACTGGGTATTTTTTTAAAAAAATTTTTTAAATAATAAAATAAAATTGATATTGTATATAGTTTTTTTTTTTTTTTTTTTTTTTTTTTTTTAAATTTTTTAAATAAAAAAAAATTGATATTGTATATTGTATTTTTTTATTTTTTTATTTTTATTTTTTTTTTTTAAATTTTTTAAATTTTTTAAATAAAAAAAATTGATATTGTATATAGTATTTTTTTTTTTTTAAATTTTTTAAATAATAAAATAAAATTGATATTGTATATAGTATACTTTACAAGTTGTTTTTAATATCTTGATCAAGTTCTTTAATATTTTTTTTTCTCCATTAATTGTTCTCTTACTACATTATAATTCATTAGAGTATAACTATGAAACGGATGAGTTGGATTTATAGTAGATCTTTTTAATCCACGTGAAACAACTATTAATGGTATATTTTTTTTACTAAGAAATAGAATCTCATCTATCATTTTACTAGGAGCGTAAGTACGATAAAGTTCTTTATTAGTTGTTGGACTATTAAGCCAAATCAATAATGCAGGACCGTAATGAGAATTAATTTTCTTAAAATCGGTAATCAAAAATGGTATTTTTTGTGGAACGTCTCTCCATTTCATAGCTGGAATTTCTTCCTTATTTCTTTTTTCGTTTAAAATAGCTAATATAGCTGAATTTACTACGTTTTCACGATCCTTCGATGGATTACTAATATTCATTGGGGTAGATACATAATTAGTAGAACTGAGTGAACTAAGTGGACTACCGAGTGTACTTGTTTCATTTGTGTCACCAACAAAATCGATAATTTGTTCGCTAGACATTTTGAATTTATGGTACAATTTGTTTTTATATACATAAATAATATTATTAGTTTAATTCACATTCTATTTATCAGTAAGCTTTTATTTTTACTTATAACCAACGACAAAGCGGCGAGCTAATAAGCTTTTAATTTACTTATAACGACTACTAGAAGTTAAGTCACCTTTTACCCAACTTTTGCGGGGAAGATTTATTTTAGTTCGTCGTATAAATTTAATTTGATTTTATTAAAATTTATATATCTATAGATAGAGACTTTATTTTGGTTATATAATAGTTTGTGGTAAAAGTGCGCCGGCTTTCCAAAAAAATATTTGGTTGTAAAAATAGTGCACTCGCTTTGTCCTTTTACATACTACTGACGTGTATGGTGACGCGAACCTATAACACAATAAGGTGATCGGAATTATACACGCATATGAATTGAAGTCTGTGCCCGATGATATCACAATAACCTAAAGTATTAGATTTATCAACAAATCCCTGTTTATTTCTCCATAGCTATCTGTCAAATCAGACTACTGCCCAGTAAAGTCGAATAATGAATTGAATTCTTCCCTTTCCAAAGAGGATTAGTCTTAGAGGGATGTGTCTTATTATTCAAATATCTGTCTGTCATGTCAAAGTTATGTAAAGGAGTACCGTCTGGGCGTGGCTGAAAGGTCCCCAATCGCATGTGTTTTCCAAATATAACCTCGTGATCGGATGAATTGATTAATCTAATTGGAACAGAATTATCATAAGCAGTTGCTAAAACATTCGAAATTCCGAAATAATTTAATGACGTCACGTTAGTAGTGGATCCTATTTGTCCTTTTGGGAATGTGCCCCTTAGCTTAGCCGAAATTACACATTCACACCTAGAGTGGTCCTAGAGTGGTTTTTCGATGTATAAATAATTCATTGACGTGCTAGATCAATAATTGCCTTATGTCGTTTGTTTAGGAAATCCATCCCCAGAATGAAATCTCTGTCTAAATTCTTAACTAAAAGCACCGGAGTTTTGACTACTTGATTGTTATAATATACTGGAAGTCGTACAAAACTCAAAATAGGAATTTGCTGATTTTTTGGTAAATTTATCCAACTGTATTCAGATTTTCAAACTTTAAATCGTCTCAACTGAGGAATTTTATCAAAAAAGTTTGTAGATATGGTGATATTTGCACCAGTAGCAATTAAGGCACTAACAGTATTGTTAAAATTTCTAACCTTGATCAAATTACTGTTGTGAACCATCGAATCAGCAAATTTTACAGAATGTAACTTTGGCTTGTGAGAAGTGTTTGTCTGATGATTTGACATTTCTCGCACGCCTCAGTAATTTTTTGGGGGGGATAAAATTTTCCCTCAGGAAGCCTCTGGCAATTTCTCGCAATGTGATCTATTTCACCACATGAATAGCAGCTTTCTTGCTGAGGACACGCATGTCCCGTCTTATTGAAATACGGCGTATGCCGGTTATCGAACTTCCGGTTGTTTCGCAGGAAAGTATCGCGAGAGGGCGCACCATATCTGACAAAGTGAGGGCCAGAATTTTTCGTCATGGCATGTAATAGTATGGCGATGTATGAAGCTGTCAACAAAATGGGCGTAAAAGAACTCCGTGCATTCATAAAAGAGCGGAAAATTACTACTTCTAAATCTAGTAGATATCGCCAGAAATGCTGTCAACCTTGGTCTTGAAACACTAGAAAATGATAATTTTCTGAGAGAACGGAAGAGGAGACGAATAGTGGATGTCGGGCATCAAAAGATAGAACTAATCGACAGCGGAAACATTGAAAGTTGGACGGAGGACCTTCAAAATATACCTGATGTAGACATGATAAACATATTTCTTTACCTTACTGGTGTCTGTTGCTGGACAAAAGAACGATTAGAAAATTACAAATCTGACAACAGCTTCCAATCTGATTAAAATCCGATGTAGATGTTGGCTGATCGTTCTTTACCTTCGTTATTTTGCCTGAATTGACCTTCTTGGTACATGTTTACATTTTTTAGCCTGCCTGATCGCCTCCTCTACGATCAGGCTAAAAAATGTAAACATGTACCAAGAAAAATAATATCAGGCAAAATAACGAAGGTAAAATAGCAATGAACGATTACCCGACATCTACATCGGATTTTAATCAGATTGAACAGCTTCCAGCTACAGTCATTGCAATATTGAGAGTTCGGTCTACAATTACCAAGCCACATGTTTATATTGTAACTGATGTCGCCGCATACTTAGACCTTTCTTGTTTATTAGAACAGTGGTGTAGCACCACGGGTGAAATCATAAAACTTTGTCCGGAAAAAAACATTTCATGTACTGGTTATAAGTTGGCATAAACATATTTGTATTGATATACTCAACTTTACTATCACACTTTGGTTAGCTTGCTATTCTTCATTCAGGACCATCAGTGTATAAAAAAAAACATTGAAGTCGGCAACGAATCATAAATATTGTTATTGTGATTGATGTACCACATCGCCCACCCCTTCAATGAATCGGCCTTCCATGTAACGTTTACGTGGTTCACTCGTCATACCATGTCTTATACCGATCTGATTAAAATCCGATGTAGATGTCGGCTAATCGTTCATTGCTATTTTACCTTCGTTATTTTGCCTGAATTGACCTTCGTGGTACATGTTTACGTTTTTGTCCTGATCGGTAGAGGAGGCGATCAAACATGTACCACGAAGGTCAATTCAGGCACAATAACGAAAGTAAAATAGCAATGAACGATTAGCCGACATCTACATCGGATTTTAATCAGATTGGTTTTATACAAGCTGGAATAACTGTAGCGTATATTGTGATTTTGAGGGTTCTTTCCTCTGTGTTTGTACCTTTTTCCGTTCCGATGTTTGACTGGAAGCAATCGCTACAATTTCTCCAACGGTAACGCAAATGGACGAGGTCACACTGAAAACGTGAGTGAGATGTCAGTGTACTACTCGTTTCAAAATGTTGCTGCTTTTGGGTTTTCCCGGCGCACGTTCGAATTGCAGAGCCAAACTTACGCAAAATATTAGGAGAACGAGGGGTTAATTTGCCATTTCGTTATTTGATGGGCGATAATGCAATATTATAGCGTAAAGTTACGGGGAATGACATAAAATCTTTAGTCAGTGGTTACGATGCCTATAGACTCTATGCTTTGCAACAATGCTCTACAATTCTGGCCCTCACTTCCGGTTCTAAAACAGCGCCCCTAGTGGCCAAACAATCATATTATTTATCTTTTCGGGGCTTTTTCGATAACCGGAATACGGCGTATTGCGGCAAATTTGTCTGCCTAACAACAATTTTCTCCCTCCCCTTATTGTCAGAAAATGTTTGAGATTGTACCTTAGATCTCGTCTTCATTTTGGCGAATGAGAATGTCACTCTGTTGGCGCAATTGTTCAGTGAAATCCATTTTGTGTTGCAACATATTTTCCAGAGTCCTGTTTTTCGGAATGTTCCTTAATCCTTCGTTGGACGATTGTTGAAAATCTTCAATAGGAAGTTTAGATATTTCTGCCGTCTTCGCCTCAGAGAACGCATATGCAAAGTCATTTGGTTCCCTTTCTTTATATCATATCAAAGTCCTTTTTCGACGAATTTTGTTCTTTGAATAACGCTATCCTGCCCGGAGTCGCTCACCAGTGTTACTGCCTTGTTTTTGGTGTTGATAGCTATTGACCAAATTCAAGTTGTAACTTCAGACGCACACAGTCAATCTCAGAGGTACCAGAATCTCAGGATACGTATTCAGTGGATAAACTCACAAGCACTCAAACTATTACTTTTGGTGAAGAAGATGTATGCTTAAACCAACAATACGAGAGCTTTGAATTCGTTTTCCTTCACTTACAGCAGTTCAAACTAGATAGAAACAATTAGTTCCCCCGTAGTATTCCTACTACGACGCAGATCAGTCACCGTAATCCAGACGTGTTGCTCTCTTCCGCCCCGCAAGATCTCTCTCGTATCAGTAGGCCCTTTGCATACACCCAACATTCACATTTTATTCAAATCTAAAGCTTCATTCCGTAATTCAAATATGGTTAGTGTTACGAGTCACAGATCTAAAATATATCCATTCAGGACATTTTGGTAAATTTTCATTATGAACGCTATATTGAAGTCAAAAAGCATTTAAACTTTGTACATACAGTGACATTCCGTTGCGTAACAACATAGGTCCTTGACATCGCTATTTCGTACCAGGTACGATTGAACTGTCAACAAGTTTTATTATGACATGACTATTTTATGGTCTTTGAGATATGAACTTGTATTATTAATCTAGGGAAGGTGATTGGATATTAGATCTCAGATGATGTCTTTCATAAGACTTAACAATACGTCATATTCTAAGAATAGAGATTTTGTGTAAACTTGAAAATGTATTTAAGTTGGGGTTTTAGCCCATCTCGGGAAGAGGCGGAGACGGAGATTGGTCATGTAATAAAATCAACCAAGTGGTTAGCTTGGCGTTCGTTGAACCAGGTACGTATGTTTCGTTGTGAGTTCTACGGTACCTCGTGGAAGAGATGGTTTGAGAAGAAACTAGTTGGTCGGCTAATTCAACGTTATAGTCTTAAATGGAACAGGCTGACGATTGGAACAGCAGTGCGAGTGAGTACTTCCCCGTTTGAACATTAAATATCGATAAACTGAACAGTAAGCCGATCAACAGCGTTTCATTAGTAAATAACATGTTTACAGTAAACTTCAATTCTTTTCCTTATATAGGAAGTGTTTATGAACTACAGTTAATTTAATTCAGAGATAAACTATTTTGGCAATACCCTTTTCTACTAAGGCTGAATTCATTAAAAGTTGTGATTTATCACTTGTATTGACACTTGCAACATTCACTTAATTACAAGTAATAACATGGCCTAGCTCGTATTACTATATCATTAATCAATTAGACCTCACACGGTCGGGTAACCTAGATACAATTACTGTGTTTATAATACAGTTATATACTTTGTAACTATAGCAACATGGTTGGATAGGCAACTGGATAGTCATTCAGCTAATGAACACCTAGTGTTAGTATGGACTAGCATATGGATAAACATTTTTAAAAACTGTACAGTTGTGCTACAACGCCATTGGTGGTATTTTTTATCAATAAAATGACTGAAAACTTGTAGACGTATCGCTAGTAAAACTACATTGAATTCGACGTTCATTTACGGCGATGTTTATCTTTCTGACGACAGTATTTGTATTCGTGTTCGGAATAAAATCATTGAAATCACTCATTGCAACAAAACAAACGACACAAAATGATGGAAATGAAGATACATGTAAATACAGACTCTACACTACGGCACCTTTCAAACGAGTGACTATTTCCCTCCATTTTTCGAGAAATGGCAACCATTTTTGTTGTTGTGTTTGTTGTTCAAACCTGCGCTCTAGTTCAACATTCACATTCAGTTGAAAGTCATGTCAAATCTCAGTCAAGTATAGTACATGTAATAATATAATATAACATAATAATAATAATATAATATGTACCTCATTTTCTAAGTTTGCTATAAAATAAACTTTTTTTTGGTTGGAGTTCATAAAGTCGTCATTTTCTTTACGCTCAATTAACATAGTATAATTTCTTACAATTTAGCGAAAAAAATACCGATGTGAAGCAACAAGTCAGTGTCCATTACAGACATGCATATTTTATGCATTGAGGACCAAAGCAACAGCTACAACTAAGTATTATGACTGGGTTAAATAATTGAGCATATCTAAATTGTTTGGTCCCGATTACCCGACCCCGCCAGCTTTTTACTGCCGACCCTAAACGCTTTTTTTACGTGTTCGAGAAAACAAAATATCGAGGAAATTGTGAAGTCTTGCGGGAAATGGCGGATCAAAAAACTGACATCAACTTAAAAAGACAACATAAAATTGTTCTTCCAATTTGCAATGGATGCACATTTGATGGGAAGAAACCAATAACACAGAGAACATACGGAAAACATAAGTATCTGAACTAGACACTTATATATGAAAATAAATAAATAAAAAATCTACCTACCCCACATATTCTAAAATTGAGCGTAATCGGAACCATACAATTGTTTCGGCCGAAACTAAGGTGAAGGGCTTGGTTGTATTTTTACATATCATGTGGGAACCCAAGTGCGACAATACCTTACGTACAGAATATACGCCCAAGTTACAGAGGCATTCTTGTCAACACAGACTTTGTTTCATTGGTGAATGTCGTTTACTTTAACTGTTTATTTCCTTGTTTCGATCAAAGATGATAAAGATGTCACATATAGTAAGACATGCGTTGAGCACCCAATGTACTGCAAGTAACAACGTTTGCTAAAGCATGGGCATCATGGAACAATAAAGCTAAGATTATGGATATTTATAATCTAATAACAATAGTATGTAATACAAATACGCGTAAACAACGTATGTGCGTGAAACTGACAGGTATGAAGTGAGCAGACGATTGTGACTGTATTTTTGCAATAAAGCTTTAAATACTGATGTGTATTTTCAGTGTTCACCTCCTTCCTTTGATGTAATAATCTTCAGATTCAACGAGAATATCAATACAAACACTTGAAACCCCAGAAAATCTAGTCTGTCTCACTGTAGAACAACACCATGTCCCCGTACCACCGCCGTTACACGGTAGCTTCCTGGTTTATCGTACATCGACGTTGGTGGCGCACTTTCAAAACGAAGCGCGAGCGCGAGCAGACGATCGATATTTTGTTGCGTTGCTAGGAAGGACGAGGAAGTGCTCTCATATTCATATGAAGACAGGGTATGAAACCGATCTCAAAAAGTCTGGGGACGTGCGTTACCAAAAGGGGGGGACAGGGGGGGGGGGACACTTTTTACCCAGCATCACAAAGAATTCACAGGGTAACCTAAATTATTATTTTTCATTATATTTCGTATTGGGAGTACTCAAACCTTCATATGAATCAAAATATTGAAAAAAGGCAAAAATGACCCGAGAAGTGAACCGAGACTAGACGAGACATAGCTTGGACAGCGATCTTGATGGGTGTACAAGGAGGTGCTGAGCTCTAAACAACTTCTTCAGCAACACCACTCGGTTGAAATCTATTGAAACAATCAATCTTTATTACACTCACAATAACACCATCTAATCTGAGTACGGCACAATGAAAGGCAAGGGGGAAAAGCCTTGTTTATGGAACAATAAAAAGTATATGCTGACTAGACAGATTATCATTTCACCTTGGCTTGTTTACTTTGCAGTAATATCTCAAAGAATTATCAATGAATTTACATGAAACTTAGTAGAAAGATTAATAATGTAAGGACCCAAGTATGTGTTTATTCACGTGTCTGATGGGATTTTAGTTACATTGTATGGTATGGTGCCAACAAGTCTTGAAAACTATAAACAATGTAGCAGTTAGAGAGACGTCTTTCGAGAAACAATTTGGACCAGCTATCCTTGATACATCTTGCTTTAAGTCTATCAAGAAAACATACATCATTCATCACTGGTCAATAATAAATTGCATGATTTTTTAGGTTAGGTCATCGAATCAACTGCAAATTTTTCCATGATTTTATTTTAAAATAGTTCTGTGAAAAAACTAGTGCTACTGGAGGAAATATAGTAGATGTGCAAGTGGAAGTAAAAGAAATATATTGACATGGGACATGCACAAGAGGAAATATTTAGCAAGATTTTATATAAATGTTGAAATAAAAAAAATTAATATTGATATTTATATAAAGGTTAGAACAAAAAGTCTTCATATTGACATGTCACAATATAATGTGATTCTACTTATAATAACTGATCATGAGCCAAAAAAATCATGTTATGCTATATTATTTTTATATATGAATATAATAATTTAAATTTTAATTAGGCCATGACAATTAATATTGTCCAGTATATTATGTACAGAACTGTTTTGTACCTGCAGAAACTTGCTGAGTAATGTTTGTTGACAATGGCAATAAGCAAATGAAAATATAAATCGATTGCAAAGGTGCATATTTAGACCACAAAAATTATCAACCATGTGGACTCACTGGACAAGTGATAAGTTTTCATAATCTTCAATTCTTTTTTTTCACCCCTTCAACCTGTCCTACTAATGTTCAGCTTGGTATAGGAAATGAATAGAGAAACACATGTAGGTTCTAAAAAAACAAGCGTGCAATACTGCATGGATCTGCTACATGCAGGCTGCAAGAGAAACAAAAAAACATAATTGACAATAAACAAGAAATGGTCAGGCACTACTCAAAATGCTATGATTAAATAAAGTGAAAAAATACAATCAACACTCACAATCAATACTGACATAACCTTTTTCTTGCTAGAGCTGTTAATTTACAAAGATTTCACAATGTAGTGTTCTGATGCAGCCAGTGATGACACTAAATTAGATATTTTTACCACTGAAGAATATCATCGACAATTCAAATAAAATTACATCACAAATTACAAATAATGACAAAAGTGATCAACACATTTTTCTCAACAAGAGACATTTGACTGGTTTTGGTATGTAAATAAAAAGTCTCAAATGTTGGGTGTGAAATCATCAAGGTTTTCAATAAAATTGGCCATTGCATGTTTGATATATGGCTTTACACAGACAGACCTTGGACACATTGAAATAGCACCCACCCCTTTTTTTCAGGCACAGAACAAAAAAAAAATCTTTTTCAAATGTCAATTTATTTCAATGAATGACCTGCAATTGTACATGCTCAGTCATTTATGATTTACCAATTGAACCTTGTCCTTGTATTTTAGCAAGATATATGGTAAATGTGTGAGAAAAATGGTAACATTTACATACTTCATAACCTACATGTAAAGGCTCTGGCACAGGTAAAAGGAAGGAGACAGAGCTGTGGGAGTGTTGTTTCAGTGTTTTTTGTTAAGGGCGGTAAGTAGGCAAAATCTACCTGAGTTCCCCTTTCATTTTACCAGGATTCCCCATCCCACCACAATCCTTGTAAATAGTATATGGGGTAACTGTCAGTTTTACCAGATTTACTACTTCTTGAATTGTTACCAGGGTTCCAAACCCTTAGCAAACACACTTTCCATTAGAAGAGTACAGGACAAATTTAGTTTCCTCAAGAATGTTGAAATTGGGATTTAATGGATGATGCAGCAAGGCATTGTCTCAGAAGTTGGTTATTTTGGAGCAATCTATTTCGATGAAATAAAATACAGCAAAACAAACTGTCAATTTATGATTAAATTAGGATTATGTTGCTTAATTGACACACACTAGTACTTCAGACTTTCTAGGTGCAAGAAAACCTAGATTTATTCTTAGATATTTTTACGCCAAATGTGATTTGTTTTTATTTATTGTTATTTTTTTTTTGGGGGGGGGGTTTCATAAACATTTGTGTAAAATTAACACTTCAAGATTGACTGAAAATAGCATTTTATAAATAAAAAAAGAAAAAAGAAATAAACAGTACTAACTAGTCTATAGCTGTTTATTGTATGACAAAGAAAAGAAGCACTGAAAATAAACCTCATGTATGAAATGTACTGTTGCACACCAAAAATGTAACAATTAATACTTTTGACACATACTAACAAGTATTTACGAAGTGTTTTACGTGACTGGAAACTTGCAAAAGGTGCGAAAATGAGAATGGCCTAAGTGTCTGTGTGAAGTTAAACCGGTAAATTTATATCAGCCGATACATTTTCTGAACAGGCTCTAGTCTAGAGTGCAAAGTTACTTGCTTCACGCACGGCCCCGGAACCTGTAATAAATTCACGACGAACTTTTACTTGCATATAATAAAGTCACTGTCCCGGCACTACGTTCCGCCGGTTTTTCATAAACAAATGTTACAACTATTATTCGGGAAAACTTGACCATAAACAAATATGCTGGATTACAAAATAACTAAGCAATGACTAGACTGAAAGCAACATTTTCAAAACTAATTTACTGCAACTACCACAACATGTTAGGCGTCGGCAAGACGTAATCACACTCTGGAAACAATACAGGTAAAAAAATCACTGTAAACATTACCTGAAGTTGTAAGTGAACTGCTCATATGTAATCACGCACGGTGACCATTGTAATATATTGCCAATGATGAAGCAATGAAGGCATGATCATCTTGTGTAGATGTGTATAGAAGTATGTAGAAGAGATGAAGACATCATTGTAATTCATACATACTTTACATACCTGTTTTGTGCACTTGTTGACAGCATGGTAACCTTTCTTGTGTAGATGTGTATAGAAGTATGTAGAAGAGATGAAGACATCATTGTAATTCATACATACTTTACATACCTGTTTTGTCCACTTGTTGACAGCATGGTAACCTTTCTTGTGTAGATGTGTATAGAAGTATGTAGAATAGATGAAGACATCATTGTAATTCATACATACTTTACATACCTGTTTTGTGCACTTGTTGACAGCATGGTAACCTTTCTTGTGTAGATGTGTATAGAAGTATGTAGAAGAGATGAAGACATCATTGTAATTCATACATACTTTACATACCTGTTTTGTCCACTTGTTGACAGCATGGTAACCTTTCTTGTGTAGATGTGTATAGAAGTATGTAGAATAGATGAAGACATCATTGTGATTCCTCATTAACAATTCATGGTACCCATTAATCACCTGTACAGGTAGATTGTGAAAAATAAGATGTCTAAGTTATTTGTTAGTCTAGGTATAGCCTTATGCTTCTAAGCTAGCATGTCACTAACATATAAAATCAAACACGAACGAAAAATGGGGAATTTGTTGTGGATTATTATTTGAAAATCTCTAAACATGCATAAATGCTATAATTTGTACCATAGGGTCTATGCTTGTACTTACATTATCATTCAACCAGTTATCTCCCTCTAATGTCTTCATATCATCAGCTGATAGTTCATAACAACCAATGCGTACAGTTATTCTTTTCTTTTGAGTATTTGGATCTGACATCCAGGAACTCGGTCTCAGTTTCAGATGATTGAAGACAGATTGGATAAAAGTATACCTGTGATAAAAAAAATATTGAAACTTTGCTTAGTAAAGTTGGTACCTTTATAATGACGGTGTGGTTTGTTTCAAAAGTTGTGAAGCGCCTAACATCCCATAATGCCTTGCCCCATACAGTGTAAAGAAAATCAATCTCTTTGAAGTTAGATTTGTCCAAATTAAGAGAAGTTGTGTGATGCAGGGTTGGTACAACTAGAAAAGACTTTTTTAGGGTCACCAAGGGTTGAGATATGCAGCTAAGATAAATTCATAGTCTCATCTTTGCTCTCTTCAGTGTGGGTAACTACATGGATATGAACTTGAAACTTATCAATATATGACCTACTTAGGGGTAGACCATTCAATATCCGGGGGGGGGGGGGGGCTTGGAAGATTGGTGGAGAGTCATTATTTTTTTTCCCACCTGCTTGCCTGAGAATTATTTTTTTTCTCCTTCGCCTATGCTGGCAACTTTTTTTTTCTTTGCTTCTTTGAGATATCCGGATTTTTTTTTTACGTCAACATTGAACACCTACATTTGTTGCCACAATTTTCTGTTTGGTTTTCACACAGGGTAATACAGAGAGTAAAAAGATGCTGTTCTATCACACACAGATTTTATTTAGAAAACTACATATTTCATATATGTTTGATTTTCAATTAAATAAACATCATTGACAGTTTTTATGCCATGGTATGATGACACACTGAAAATACAAATCGGAAACTTGATTGGTGAGCTCAGACATTTAGATAGACCGGTCAGTTTCTCCAGCTTGGGGGGATGGGGGGTGTCAGTGTTATTTTCCATTGGGCCGACAAAAAGTCACTGACCCCATGAATAAAGTTTCATAGCATCTGACAGTAAGCTGTAGAGGGAAGAGCTTTGAGACTGGGATATGTCTACCTCTTGTGTGAGTGTGTGTGAATGGGGGGGGGGGGGTTGTAGGGGGTCTCCCCCTAGAAGCCCTGGAGGATTTTTACCTCGAAAGGCAATGTTTAGGCCATTCACAGACACTTTCAGACAATAATTTACAAACTTTACAAGACATCTCTAACATGTAAAGAGCAACTACGTGAGGTTGAAACATTTTTTAAATAAAGTTTCATAGCATCTTGACACTAAGAGGTGGAGGCAAGAACTTTGATTTGAGATTGGAACATGTCTACCTCTTACGGGGGGGGGGTTCTAGGGGGTCTCTCCCTAGAAGCCCTGGAGGATTTTTACCTCGAAAGGCAATGTTTAGGCCATTCACAGACACTTTCAGACAATAATTTACAAACTTTACAAGACAGCTCTAACATGTAAAAAGCAACTACGTGAGGTTGAAACATTTTTTAAATAAAGTTTCATAGCATCTTGACACTAAGAGGTGGAGGCAAGAACTTTGATTTGAGATTGGAACATGTCTACCTCTTACGGGGGGGGGGGTTCTAGGGGGTCTCTCCCTAGAAGCCCTGGAGGATTTTTACCTCGAAAGGCAATGTTTAGGCCATTCACAGACACTTTCAGACAATAATTTGCAAGCTTTACAAGACAGCTCTAACACGTAAAAAGCAACTACATAAGGTTGAAACATTTTTGAAATAAAGTTTTATAGCATCTTGACAGTAAGAGGTGGAGGAAAGAACTTTGATTTGAAACTGGAACATGTCTACCTCTTATGAGGGAGGGGGGTTCCATGTTATAAAAGTGGGCCTGTAACATTGGTATAGGGGCATTGATATTGCATGTATAGTAAAGTTACTGATGAGTTAGAGCACTTTGGGAAGTCATACCTAGTGTACAATAGAAACTTGAATTTGAGTTGTGGTGTCGATACATGTAGTGTCTGAAATAAGAAGTATATCATCCCTTCTGACAAATTCATACTGGAGAGACTAGAACAATTTAGATTAAGTTCTTTTATAAACTATCCAATAGTAATAGTAATAGTATGAAGATTACCATTACCAAACAGTCAAGTTCACTTTTGCCCCAAAGTGTAAGATAAGTGAAGCACTGATTGTGAAACAGCCAAACACTTACATGGCATGTTCTGTAACTAGTGTGGTAGCTAGGTAATACATGTATTATATGTATAATTTTATGTATAGTTATGTTTGAACCCTTACATGAAGTAATATTTAAACCATTTATGAAAGAAGCAGAGACAAGAACAATTAATATATATATGTACCACAGGCTAACGAAACTGACTGGTCCCTGACATGTGTTTGAAACTGTTTGTCATGATTTGACAAGTGTCCTGGTTGGAGAGGTACGAGCAGGTTGAACAGTATACTCGAACCTGTGCATCATTTCCCTGTCAAGATATTTTTTTCTAGCAGCAGTGGTCCATCTTTTTTTTTCCATCACCCACTCATATCCGGATTTTTTTTTCAAGCAAATCCACTTGGCATCTTTTTTCCCCCCGAAATCTTCCAAGCCCCCCCCCCCCCAGGATATCAAATGGTCCACCCCTTACCTTCTTGATAAATCTTTTTTGAATATTTTCTGAAGTTCTTCAAATACAATTCTTATACTCAATCCATTCTGTTGGTGAAATTGCTTTCGAAAAATGCCTGATGTTGAAAAAGAAAAGAAGATGACCCCACTGGAATTGTAGACTTAGTTACTATTTGTAAGACCACTGTGACTCTCTAGTTTTCCAAGACTTCTTGCCTCGATTACTTTTCTAAAATTCATGACACATTTATACATGTAATCATGGAATACTGGTTTCTGGCAGCTAACATGTACAGTACTATCAGGCTATAACAGCACTGTGCTAGCACTCATGGTGTTAACACAGGGCAGGCACAGTGCCATCTTGCCATTGTGTGTGTGTGTGTGTGTGTGTGTGTGTGTGTGTGTTATCTAGTGAAAGGGTTAATACCTACACCAACACACCAGACTACTGACCCTGTTTTAACATCAGACTGACATATTACTCAGTGCTAACAAATTGGAAAGGGGTTCTTGAGCTGTACATTATACTAAAAAATGCTGACATGAGGCGAAAGTCACTCAGTGTAATTTTTTTCAGTTAGGAAAGACTTTACCAACCTTTCATATTAGAGACAATCTTCTCTTTAGATATTTTCTTCTCTCCTATAACCTCCACAATCATCACATCATCATCATTGGAGCTGCCCTTTTCATCAACTTCAAGTCTCTCCATCTTGCATACATTACTTTGATGTTTCCCAGTACTAGATTTCTTAACTGCTCTCACCAAACCACTACCATGACAACCAGCTCCACTCCCGACAACATCGATGTCTATCTGTTGTAGAGATATCATCACCCCTCATCCCTATGACATGTCTGTTACCTGATATTTTTACATCGTCACCTCTTTCTATGCCATGGCCATGATCTACTCTGTTTCCAATGTCATGTCTTGAAACTGGAACATGTCTACCTCTTATGGGGAGGGGGGTTCCATGTTATAAAAGTGGGCCTGTAACATTGGTATAGGGGCATTGATATTGCATGTATAGTAAAGTTACTGATGAGTTAGAGCACTTTACAAGATTTACCTAAATGACTGCACCCTTCTCCCACTATGGTTTGTTTTTCTATAATACTGCTATTAACTGTGTTCCCAATGTCATGTCTTGTACTTGATATTTTGACATTCTTGTTATCTACAAAACATAGTCCTTCTGTAACCACAGTTTGTCTATCTTCTTGTTTGTAGTTCCTATTTTTGGTTCTTCTTTTTGTCTTTATCTTTCTTTTTGGACCTTCCTCATGACTGATGAGGTCAACCATCTGACCTTTGTCATTAAAGTTCTTGTCTATTTTATGTTTGGTTTCTGTTTCTTGGTACTTGACAGTTTGAGTTACATTCTTTCCTGTCACACTTTGTGTAAACACAGATTTATTCTGAGTCTCATCATCAACATTTTTTATGCTTTCCTTTGCTTTACTTTTCTGCTTCTGACTAGCATTTCTGTCAACTACTGGATTTTTTCCTGTCTGTAAATCACAACTATTCTTCACACTACATCCTGAGTTTTCTGAGGTAACTTTTGATGACGTGCAATCGCCCTCTAGTGGCAGCAGACATGCAGCAAATATTCTAGGTTTCAGTCTTAGGGTTTTGTCAGATGCTGGTAAATCTGTCTTTTTCTTTTCAACTTCCTGTTTATTTTCATGATTTATGTTGCCTTTCTTGACTGATGTACCATCATTTTTTAAGCAAGTATTATCTCTAAGTTTAAGTGTTAGTCTTAGCCTTTGCTTCTTCTTTTGTCTGCTATCAATACATGGATTTTCTCTTTTTAAGGAATTAGTCCTACAAATCAAATACTTATAATCAACATTTGTACTTGAACTTTTATCACGTCTTGGTGATTCCTTGGCAGAATTCTTATTTACAAAGACAGTATCTCCTTCTCTCACAAACTGACAGACTTTGTGTTTTGGACTCAGTTTCTGGAAGGAACGGTTGTAGACAGACACTTGAGTATTCTGTATGACTTTGGAGATGAGTAACTGGTTTAGGAAATGTGAGGTGCTACTTGACCTTGACACAGTAATATTCTGTGGATGACAAAGAAAATTTTGAATAAATAATTACAGAAAATGAATACATCATTTCCAAAGGGACTGACAAACTCTTCTACTTTTGGTAAACTATGAAAACAGGACTGTGTTGGAGTGGTCTAACCTTACCTGTCAACCTCACCTGTTAAGTTAGCTGTGATTTTAACTTAACATTTTTAAACCCAAAGTCCCAAGTTGTAAATCTGGTCAAATGCTACATTGGCCAAACCTTATAGGTTTCCATTTTGCTACTTTGGAATATTCCCAATATTCAATGTGATGACTTTGGTCAGGTGGGGGTTTAGTAACATGTAGCCTGGGATAGTGACTTGAGAACTATGGTTGATTTAACCTGTAAACTACTTGTGGTGATGGGTGCTATGACTAAGTTACATTGTACTTGGTTTATACCATATATAAACCATGACTACAGATACTCTTAGGGGTGGACCATTTGATATCCTGGGGGGGGGGGGCTTGGAAGATTTGGAGAAAAAAAAGACGCCAAATGGATTTGCTTGAAAAAAAAATCCAGATATACATGTACATGTAAGTGGGTGATGGGAAAAAAAAGACGGACCATTGCTGCTAGGAAAAAAAAATTCTTGGCAGGGATATGATGCACAACATCCACAAATATTCTGGCAGTAGCTCTAGTGTGATATACAACCCAACACAGTTTGAAGTTAAAGGAACAATAACTTAGAATTTATTTACACTCACTTCTGTACATAAAAATATGAAAATCTGATAAAACAATAAACGATCAGAAACAAAGACAATCATCAGACCATATTTTACACACATGCGGTGTTCAAATGTAACATTGATTGGTAATTATACATTCTTGGGAAATTTTAACTTTTAACTGAAAACAACAACTCTTCAACAAAACCAACTGTTGTGGCTAGACTAATTATTGTCAAAAATACTGGAAAACATCACAAATTTAATAAAAGCGCCAATGGCGTAGTAGCACAACTGTAGACAGTACAATTAAATTTTCTGTAATGATTATGTAGTCTTGTTGCTAGCCATATTTACATACATTCTTTGAAGATTTATTCTCATGTCTTCCCATCCATGTTGTTATATCTGCAACATACACTATATAATTTAATGTTACTATGGGCTTGGTCTTCTTGCTAGGCATATCTAAATACAATTTTGCAATACTCATTCATTTATAAATATATTACCTTCATGTCACCAGTGTTATTTTGGCATTATATGCCATTGTTTACCTGTTGCTATGGGCGTGGTTTTGTGACTTTGAGTATTTACTTACTTTAAAATGTTTATTCAATTGCCTACCCATCCCTGTTGTTATAATTATAAAAAAACACCCATCATTTGACTGTTACTAAGGGCATGGTCATGGTTGCTAGGGCCAATTACATATGTATGACATACTCGCAATTTGCAGACTAGTAACACTTTCAGAATCATATTAAACCAAATTATATCCCCAGTAGTTTGAGAGGTAAAGCTCAACACCAAAATCATGTACATCATCTACAAGACAGACAGATCCAGACAGACAGACATACAGACAGACAGACAGACAGACAGACAGACAGAATGACAGACAGACAGACAGACAGACAGGCAATTCACCTTGAACAAACCTGCAGTTCAGTGTTAAGTTAGGTAGACAATGTTTCCAAGCAACCTCTAGGAGAGATTAGCTGTAGTGCTATTCACACACATTTGTTATATTATGTTAATTAAGTACCCCATAACAATGTTAATGGTTTAAAGGGGTACAAGCTGAGTTTCTACGGTTTTGGGACACAATGTGTGTTGCCTATGAAGTGTTACATATCGTATTCTACTTACTGAAGCACACACATTGGTTACTTGATACCGGTATAACACAATCCTGGTATTTAGATATAATATATGAAAGATTTGATGCATAATCAGCGCATAGTGTATTGTTCGCACTTCCCTTCATTTGATAAGTGTACACTGTAACTGTATATATATATTTATATTTTTTTATTAACTTAGGACTATGGACTAGATTAGTCCCTAGTGGACTATATCCATGGTCCTCACTAAGAATATTTTGCTCTTCTTTTTTTTGTTTTCTTTTAGTATTACTGTAATTATTAGCTGGAAGTAATTTTGTCAGAACTTGTAGCTTATTGACTTATTTTCTTTTCCTGCTCTTTATTTTTCTGTTGTACCCTTTGTAAAATTTCTGGTGAAATAAATAAATAAAAAAAATAAAATAAATATAATTGTTGGGATGTATCAACAAATCTGAGGAAATCCCTGTCATTACATGAACAACGCACAAGTTGGATGGTTGGTAAAAAGTGACACGTCACGGCTACATGAATCATTGTAAACACTATACTTGATTAGTTTAGCTATGGTTTTATGTAAAGTATTTTGTATACTTACTTACACCATAGTAAAAACCTTCTAAACTTAAAAACCTTTAATGAGATAAATATAACAATAATTTCTGTCCACTCCTATGCCTAAATATTCCTACAGACATTTCACCAAAAAATCATGTTTTTTTAGCTCTAATGTGCATATCACTAATGGAATTATCATGTAATCAATATCACTTGATCTGTACATCCCTAGAAACACCCCTCTGAAACTTCAGCCAAATCAACCAAGTACTTTTTTGTATTATAGACTTTTGACCAAAAAAACAAACATTTTTAGACTTAATTTGCATATCAGTATCACTGATGGGATCATCGTGTTATTGTGTAAACACTACCAAGAACATTCTCACCAAATTTCAGGCGAATCTGCTGTCATAATTGATAGTAGAAAAAGGGGGAAGGGGACTCCGAACACCATCAATGTTAAATACGTGTATGACATTGTGTTTACCATGTAACCAACTGTGGGTTGTTAGATCAAGTTTGTTAATAAGTGGAAATATTTTTCCAAGCTGGTTCAGACTTGATTATTTTTTTCGGTATTAATAAATTGGTTTGAAGGTCAGTTAGTCATGTGACCGGTTTGTCAAGGTCATTGACCCTAGTATTAGGGGTGAATTAGCTGGGAAGACATTGGCGATACGTCCCCGGACCGATACTTAGTTGACCCTTCTTTTAAGACATTTCGGACCTGCTGTTGGGGTCCTTCATTAGTCAGAGTTCTGTCTAACGAGACAGTGTTCCCGTTTTTGTTTGGCTTAAAATTTAATTTTGTTCATCAAGCCAAGATGCGAGTATTTTGAGTGAATTACGATCAGCCTGGCTTTTTACAGCCTGGCTTTTAGAGGCAGAGGACTTCAGTTTAGTTGTGAAATGTATGGTTTTAAGATTTTTGCTCATTTTCTGTGCTGTGATTGGCATGGTCAGGTAGAGTTTGTTCAAGGTTACATTATTTTGTAGCATTTCCCAATGTTTTGTTAATGCGTCTTTTAGTTTTGACGTTTTGATGTTGGGACTATATATGATCATTGTAGTAAGACGAGGTGTGAATAACAAGTATAGAGTTCTAAGTTTCATATCAAGTAAATATAGTTGAGTATATATCAAATCTAAATAAACTAAAGTTCACACATTAATTTCAATCAGAGTTTCACTTCTGTAAAATACTAATATGGTGGGTGGTGATGGTGGGGGTGTTACAATGAATATGATTTTGTAAACAGCGCCCCCAGTGGCCAAACTCATGTAATCTTTTATCTTTCTGATGACTTGCCTATGATGTGTCATAATGTAAAGCAAAGTTGCACTATGCTTTCAAACAGAAAATAAATATGCAAATGTCGTATGTCAATCAATCTTTCCTTCAGTTCTAGATTGGCCATGCTCCAATCTAATTTATACCCAGGTTGTTCTACATCGTTTCACAACAACACAGTCTACACAATCATGGTTTTGCAGTGTTCAATTTAAACGCAATAAAGATCATGTTATCATTACTTTTCCAAATATTCAACACATTATGCTTCAGAGATATGCGAATTATTATATTATTCTGAAAATCTTTTCTTTACTCTGGATTTCAGCCAGAAAATACTTGTGATTGAAGCATTTTGTCACTATTTGTCTTTTGATCTGGAGTGACAAAGATAAGATTCTTAGTTCACATATTTACCTCATTAGTTAAAAGAAGACAAATATTGGGGAGTGATATCTAATAGTCAGTATGCTCCAAGGGGTCTCTAATTAAACCATGTCTGGTCAAAATCAATTAATCAGAACAAAAAGTTGTTCATCCAATCAGTGAACCCCAACTGTTATAATGAAGTAAACAGTCTCCTAAGCTGATAAATGTACCATATGACATTACATAACTGCAGCCCAATAAACACTAACTTTATGAGGGACTGTGTTATTGGTTAGAATGTTGTGATTGATTAACAAAGACTTGATGTTAATGGCTGTGTGGGTGTCTGTGGATGAATTTTAAATTACATCTCATGCATCTTAGGACTTCTATCTAGAGTAACAACTTGGACTATACTGTGAGTGGCGGTAATTAAATCGTAACAATACCATATAGGAACTTGACTAGAGACCTAATTACCCAAACTAAAATGAGATTGGTTGACACAAAAACTTCTTGTCTGTGGTAAACTGAATTGGTATTATCTTACACAATCTATAATTCAGGTCTGGTCTGATAACATGACCACCCATAGTTATTTTGTTCACCTGTTCTACATAATAATGATGATGTCAAAACAAACACATAGGTGTTACCGTGGGTTATACTTCCATGGCCTTACCCACAACTTGAAGATAAACAAAGCCGATCGCAACAAGGTCAAGGACGTACACCATCGAGGCGAGATTGATCGAAACACACATGTGAACACAGCTATCGTACATTACGGCAATGCCTGCTTTGCGACGAAACAGCAACACGCGGGGCTCTCTGCGAGTACCATGTTACGTTAATCGGTAACGCACGTATCCAGAAAATCGGCGTAGTTTTTCCTTTATATTTTCATGGGTTATCGTTAAAATATGGACATTCTGGTTATAGAATATTTACTTGTAAGACAGTGTCGATGAATTGTGAAATTTTTGTAGGTCATGTTTGGTCGTGAATGTGTAAACGTTGAAATGTGTAAATTTGTATTGCATACCCTGTCTATGTTATAGTGTGCGGAGAAGGTGACATGAGCGAGCGCGTCCTCGCCCTTAGCAACCAATTGCAACAATGTATCATCCGACACTCGCTACAGAAGTGAGCCACCAACGTTCATTTTGACACGATATATTTCTCGAACTCACACATCACATGCATTATTACATCAGAAATCTACCTCTACAATAGGAAAAACTGGGTTTTTTTGTTTCGTTTTTAAATTCTATTTTCATTTTGTTATTTTATATATTCACAATCTTAGCTTTATTGTGCCATGATGCCCATGGCTAAAGATGCCAATGCAATATTCATATAATTAAACTTGTACGAACCATGCACACTGGTACTCGAAAATAGATCGAGGAACGGCAACTTCATAAAAATATAAACGACAATATACAATTAGATTGTGTAAAGAGCGAAAACTTACTTGGTGTTATGTTACAGCATAACCTGGAGTGGTCTGATCACATAAGGTATATAGAATCCAAAGTTAAGCCAAATCTATATCTTTTATCGAGAATGAAACATTTCCTTACAGTACATTCCAGAAAAATATTTTACTGTAGCTTTATTCTACCCTATTTATGCTACTGTTCTAATGTGTGGGGTACTACATCGGCTGTTAACATTCAAGTATTAGAGCGTATTCAAAGACGCTGTATGAGATTAATTCTAGACACTGATCATACAGTACCAACAAAAGATCTTTATCTTCGTCTAAAATGGTTACCCCTGACATTAAAACTACAGTTAAACAGACTTGTCCTTGTATTTAAAGCTATAAAAAAAGTTGCACCTGATAATGTAAATGCTCTGTTTAACCTATACTGTCCCACACGAAATTTACGGTCAGCTGATCAGCACCTTTTAGAAATACCTAGAGCCAAAACTGAGTTTTTTAAAAAGTCATTTACAGTAAGAGGAGCCAAAGATTTTAATAATCTACCTGTACATTTGCGTAAAATAGATGCAGTTGATGTTTTTAAGAGGGATTGCTATAATGTCTTATTTACAAAGTATATGGATGAATCATTTTAAGTCAATTGTACTTATTAGTAGTATGAAAAAGGAGAATTTTGGATCACTTCTATTTTAATCTATTATATAGCCAAATAAAGTCTCTTTCTTATATTAATAAATTTATTAATATATTTTTTTATATCTATATAATCTATTAAAAGATAAAATAAAGCTTATCCATAAAAATTGATTAAAAAATGACTAAATTTGTTGTAGCTGTTATAAGTAAATTAACCGCTTAGTGAGGTCACAGATGTTTAATTAAACAGATAATAATAATATATGTATATACATACAATCATCAGTCACGCTGTTATGAGTCGGCTAATTACATACATTAGTAAAATGTATCTCTCTAAGTGAACTGCCGCCTCAGGTCACAGCTGTCGCCTCAGGTCACATCTGCCGCCTCAGGCTACCACAGGAATGTTTAAGCATAGCAGCGTAGTAGGTTACTATAGCGTAGCTGCATAGTAGGACAAGTTGGTTAAGCTAACGCACTAAATATGTTTCAACATGTCACAAATATTTTCACTCTTTTCATACTGTTTCTAGGTCAGATTATAAAGGTTATCAATGTCAGGTTATTCAATTAAACAGATAAGAATAGATATGTATATACATACAAAGACCATTAATCGAAATGTCAAACTATTGTTCTGGATTTCGGATTTGTCTTATACGAGAGAATTGCCTCACTTGCGGTAGATCGGCACCAGAATTCAAATGTGACAAATGTAACCAATGTTTTAAACAAAAACAAAATTTTATCAAACATTTAAATATAAAACATTCCTGCGAGAATAAAAAACGTGAACATCCTGATGCATGTCTAACATGCGGACGTGTTTTTCCTGAATTCGTATGTAATAAATGTAAATTTGCATATACATACGAAGGTCACTTAAAGATACATTTTAACAGAAGTACACCTTGCGTTAAATAACCTAAGAGAGCTTATTTTTGTGAATGTGGTAAAAAATTAAGTAGTTATCCTTCATTATATATACATAAAAAGAAAAGTTGTAAGTTTTTACAGTTAAAAAAACCCCAATTGAACTAATAAATTTATATTTGAATATTAAAAATCTTTTGATTATATATACAATATGACAAAGATTTTGAACCCACGCACTAAGCGAATGATAACAGTTGGCGGATGTGCATACAATAAACTTTTACAGAATGGCGATTTACAACATTTACCTAGGGTTTATATGACAAAGATTTTGAACCCACTCACTAAGCGAATGATAACAGTTGGTGGATGCGTATATAATAAACTTATACGGAATGGCAATCTACAGCCGTTGCCTGAGAATATCTTAGATTGGTCGATACCTAGTGGTCTTCCCCGACCATTGGCGGAACAATATTAATCCTATTACCAAACGCATGATTAAAATAGGAAATGATACGTATCAAACTTTTATTAATAAAGGCTATCGTCACGTTGGTGGTGTTTTAATACCACCTAAATACCGTGAACTCGAGAGAGCTTTTAGAGGCAACGTTAAGTCATATGAAATTGATATTACTGCGAATGAACCTCATACGCAATTAATTGAAAATAAATATTTAATAAAAGAACTTTTAAAACAAAATTTAGAAGATCAAGGTGGAATAAAAGCAATATTAACCTTGAATATAAAATTTGTTAAATACAACTTAAACGGTAACGTAAGCAACGTAAACAATATGGATACAGAGATAAATGAAATAACAAATAATGGTTATTTTAATAGCAGTCCATTAGTAATTACAAATACTGATCAAATAGACGAACAAATGAGCGTAAGTTTCGAAAGAATTCTTGAACACATCGCTAAATGGCTACGTGAAGGTTCTGGTTGGCAAATAAAAACACTTCTTAATTTTTATGTAAATATTGTAAGATACGAGCCTTTACAAGGTAACTCGTATATAAAATTGCCGAAAGAACTACAACACCCAATGAAGGGCCTCATTAACATACAAAATAATGATAATGAGTGCTTTAAATGGTGCCATTTAGCGTATAAGTTCCCAGTTGAAATTAATAAAAATCGACCATCGAGATACAGTAAACATATTAACGATTTAGATTATAGAGGAATCACATTTCCAGTAACCATAAAACAAATTCCTAAAATCGAAAACCAAAATAATATATCTATTTCCGTATTTGGTTATAGTAACAAACAAGCATATCCAATTTATATTAGTAAACAAACTAGTGAAGATCATCTTGATTTACTACTAATAACTCGAGGTGATAATCAAAAACATTATGTTTGGATCAAAGACTTTAATCGATTCATGCATGGTATAACAAAACATAATGGAATAAAACATTTTTGTAGATATTGTTTGCAACATTTTTCAACCGTAGAGATTTTAAATCTACATAGTCCCATTTGTTTTGAAATAAACAAGACGCAGGCTATTCATGGTTCCACATTACGTAATAAGCCCCGCCCACCATGGTTACTGTTGCTACGCCCCACAAGCTTTGAGTTTGTGGGACATTGTTCTGATAATAAAACATGGCGGCAAATTCGTATGGAGATCGTCTGCAGAGCGTACCCGACGATATCTCAATTGCCTACCTCCCTGGAGTTTCAAGTCTTTCCACAAAGGCACAGGATAAAGGACTCAATTATTTTACTCAAGGTTATGTTCATGACATTAAGATAAATAACGCTAGTAATGATTTGAAAGTATTGGCGCGATGCTGGCGATCAATGAGGAAGTCCGAGTCACCGCACAAAATTGAAGTTGACATTTCACGAGTACTGAGGAAAGTGACGAATGCAAACTGTTCTTGTAAGGCAGGGTAAGTTTAATTTTTTATAATGTTTAAACAATTCACCAGTATTGCTAAAATTGTATTATTTGTTGCTGTTATCACAAAAGAAATACGTAAGCCTCTACGTACGTAGGAAGGTATATGAACAAACGTACTTCAACTTTGAACTTTGTGTTTGCCTGTTGTGTAAACACTGCGTAGACGCAACTTCCGTATCGCTTTCATCTCGCCCTGGCCTGACATATTCATGAATCATACAAATATAGTTTCCGCTAACTACTAATGAAAGGAGTTGATTTTGTTTGGAAACTTTTCATGATATTATTTTATTATTACTCCGGTATGTTGAATGAAGTCAATATTTCCATGGAGGGTCAGACTGTATGTGTATGTACCGGTACCTCGCCCATACTGCATGTCTACCCGTATCCGCAACATCCTGCCGCCGTACTTAGACCCTGTACATGTACGTGCACGATCCTTGTTGTTGCGTTGTATACTAGTAACTGCCTGTCTATACATTTTGTTAACAACTGAACACTGACTGCTATTTATTTTCATTTCAGGTTAAGTGGCCACTGTTCACATGTCATCGGTTTGATAAAATCACTACAAGGATTGAAGCTACACAACTTCACTAATGTACCAGCACAGCTGAGCTGTACCAGCATTCCACAACAGTGGCATGTTCCAAGGGGACCAAAGATAAAACCAGTCCCAATAAATCATGTTGTAGTTGCAAGACCAACCATTGAAACGAGAAAGAGAAGACCAATAGTCTGTCAGGTTGACAGTAATAAGAAGTAAGAAACAGTACACCATCATGATTTATAATTTATGATTTTGTCATTACATTTTCATGTTGCAAACTTTTGTATACTTGGGAAAAGTTAAAATGTTTTGATTTCATTTCTGAGGGCATCTCTTTAGAAAGGATATGTCAACATTGGATGATTTATTAAAATCTGTCATATATGTGTGTGTCATAGCCATTTTGCTAGCCACAAGTCTTACAATATGCTATAGTATCAGTCTCGTTTAAACACATCAAATACTAATTGAATCACACCACACACTTGTGCAGCAAATACATAATTTGATGCCAAGTACACAGAAACATTTTGTGGGTTTCTTCAAAAGGATGTGTATTATCAGATTAAATACTCAGGTAATTAACTCCTATAATTGTGTTTTACAAATGTTTCAGGTTACCAAAAGTAACTTCAACTGACATAGGCATATTACAGAATCTGAAAGGAACACCCTTGGCATATACTGTATCAGATGATGTACCAACAACAGATACATCTTTTGGGGAAGTGCAGTTGGGATCTATGTTATCCTATCAGGTATGTGAAATAATCAACAACTCCTTGATGGATATATTTTAATATGTGATGTGATATGTAAATAAAAGACACCACAAATTAACAGAGTGTATATAGTAGTCCTGCCAGTTATTTGTTTATTGTGTTTTCTCTTTCACAAAGACATCTTGAAATAGAGTCAGATAACAACACACTGACCAAATATTATTGATCTTCTCAAAAAGAGTGGCTTGTATAATGTCTGAAACAATTTTAAAAGTCTTTATTTTAGCAATGAGGCGTTCAATATGGATTCTGTGTTTTGCTATTTTTTCTGTAATCTGTGTATCTGCCACTGACATCTGAGAAGATGATGATATAAAAGGAGGAATATTTAGTTGCAAGCCAAGTTCAGATATTTCTTTCTGAATTGTGAATCCTTTATCAGACATGATAGCATCACCTGGGATAAGATATCCATTATCTAGGAATTGTTTCAACAATTTTAAAAATCCACTCTGTTCAGATATCTGTACATCTGATATATTCCCTGTAAATAACTCGGACACAAAAAGTAATGATCCACACGGATCACATCCTATTAAACTCTTAAGTGTCGTACTTGACTTATAATCACTATACAACTGACTTTTAAGGGCCAACGCACTGGGTTGTTGTGTCTTTAATTCAGTACAGTCTATCAGTATGACAGTTCTTGGAAAGTCCCTTTTAAAATCTGCAGGCATTTTATTCATAATAATACTCCTGTGTGGCCAAATACTAATTTGACCTAACTTCCAATACATGTGGTCAATCCATGTATTAAAGACATCCCCAGCTGACTGTAGTCCTAAACCAAACCTTACTGCTAAGTCTCGCAGTCCAAAATTATGCCGTAAACGACACAAACATAACAAGAGACAATCTTTACCTGCTAGGTTTTTTATATCTGTCCTAACTTTCTTGTAAGATAACACAGTATCATTTGGTAAAAGAAATGATAACAAGGCTAAAAATCTAACATAACTAATTCCAGTATAGTATTTAAAAAGGCCCTTAAGTTTCTTTTGATTTCTCAGTACACAATCAACACCAAATTTACAATTATTTGTGACATCCTGCTGAAGTTTCTTGATTTTTAGGTCCCTTTCTGTTATCTCAGATTGAAGTTTTTTTATGGTGGCATCCTTTTCTTCCAGTTTGTTTTCTAATCTCGACATTTCAGCAGTTTGCACAAGTAGGTCAAGAGGTGATGTCCCTGTAAGATAAAAACACACAAATATTTAATTTTGTAATCTATAATGAACTTGTCATTGCCTTTTCTTTCAGATGAACAACATGAAAACCTCTAAAGTATCTGATGGTATGGGCTGTGGACCAACAACCCTCCCAAAAACAGCACCAATAAAGCTACCAGAGGAGTATCGTACCTTGAATAAAGAACATTCTCAAATTGACCCAGAGACACTTGAAATAGAGACAAGGGGACAAGCAAACAACGAAACTTGGATTAAGTCACGAGCATGTCGTTTAACAGCATCAAATTTCGGTAGAATTTTAAACAGGAAATCTGCTCCATCTGAAAAGTTTCTGAATAGTTTGTTCCAACATAAATCGATCACAGCTGCTTCATTAGAATATGGAAAACGCAATGAGCCAAAAGCAAAATCAAAATACCTTGAAGTACACACATGCAGACATATCCATGACTGTGGTCTTGTTGTAAATACAGAATTTAGCTTTTTAGGTGGGACCCCAGATGGAAAAGTATGCGACCATGGAAAGTGTGGAATTATGGAATGTAAGTGCCCATACTGTGCAAGAAACCTTACCATCGACCAGGCAGTGAATGAAGTGCCAAATTTCATGTTGCATCGAGGACCTGATGGTGAAATAGTGCTCAAAAGAACCCATCCATATTTTGCTCAAGTACAGGGCCAGTTGATGGTAACAGGAGCAGAATTTTGTGATTTTGTTGTATTTACACAGATAGATGTTTTTATTCAACGAATATTGCCAGATGTTGAGTACATGCAGGAGATGTTGCAGAAGCTCTGTGCATTTTTCCAAAAGTATGCAAAACCATACCTTTGCAAAAAGTAATATGTAATAATAGTATGTAATAGTGTGACTTTCACAATAGTATGTGTCCCAGGCATACTTGTATGCAGCCCCAATAAAATATATGAATAATAAAACTGATTGTGATTGTTTCTGATTAATAAGTTGACAAAAATGATGTGTGTAGATTGATGTCTAGAATGCTACTTGTGTCAGTAAAGAAAGTACTGTTTATCTTTTACACATTTTACAGTTGGGTAGAAATCTTATGACACAAGTTTTTTTGTCAATGTATGGTGGTACAGAAATTTGAAATAGATTTGGCGTAAGAGGACACCTGCTCAACTCCATGTTTTTTTTTTTAGAAGAATGAGAGCTATAAATTGTACAGTTTGATACACAATATAATAACATTGTAAGGCTAGTTCCTATACAATATATTTACGATTACCACAATCATCTCCACTCACTATATATAGAGGTCATTACTCTAGCAAAGAAATCTGTGCTACCCCAACAGTGTTGATATAAACATGACAACTGTTATGAAGAGTTCTGTAGTAGATATTAGCAATTGTCTAAAGGAAGTAACTAATTACAACTGCCTGTTGGTTTGTGATGGATTACTACTGACACTGTTTACTCTTGGCCCAGCAGGTGGTTTAGCCAGATTAACAGGTTTATTGGTACCTTTGACTAGACCTAGTGAGTGGAGATGATCGTAGTAATCATAACTCTGTTGTATACTATACTTGAACTAGACTAATAACATTGGTACTTACAAGCACATTCTGTCTGAGTCCCTACATTTCTCTCCGTAACAAGGCCACTGCTGCTAATCAATGGCGGATGTATGGATACACTATGAAAAAAAATGATTTATAGTATATATTACATATATGCATTCATATTGAAAGGGGAGGGGGGAGTGAAGAGATCAGATATATTGTCCATTATACATAAAATGACACAAAGTCAATGAATGATGATGTACAAATTACAATGTATGTTTTCTCTACATTTGAAAATACAAGTCACTCATCTATATTGTTTGTATTGTTCTGAATATTAATACACTGGTAATTTATTTTTATTAAAACTTTTAAACAAACATATACTACAAATGACTTGAACAGAACCATCATAAACCATGTCTACTAAACGAAAATTTAAACATTCACTTACACAGGATCATTGTCGAATATGTGCGCTAGACATTTTCTCTTTGACGGCTGCACAGTAGACAAATCACCATCACACTTGTCCTTTCGCTTTGGTGGGGGTCTTGTTGGTGTATATGAACTGCCATCTGCTGGCAGCGGGTCAGGACACACATCAGTTGGGCCATTAGAACCCGGAAAGTGCTGTTTTTAAAAATAAACACAAACGGCTGTAAGTTGAATATGAAGGTGAATCTAATTCAACGAACTAAGTACATTCTCTAATCAATCCATAAATACGGCACATCGCATACATCTTGAAAAGTAATTTTAGAGTAACCTGTCGATTGAGGGGTCTAAATTACTGAAAACACCTCTGGGTTTGTTTAAATTTGAACCAGGAACTTAAATGTTAACCAAAAAGAAGAATAGTTCAAGCAGACAACATTGCCCTTTGGATCGAGGCCATGGTTCGATTTTTGCAAACGATCGTTCAGCTTCAGAAGTTCAGTACAAACATTCTTGCACGATGCGAAAAATGCAAAATAAGAACACTGTAACAGTTAATTTTAACCATTTGTAAATTTGTATAGATATATAATTCTTACCTTAGAACAGACATACTTGTGTTTATTGATTTTGTCGGTATTTAGTTGGTAGTGTGGTCTGCCACACGCCTTTATCCACCGCAGACATTTTTCTAGTTGTGTTTTCGGTTTGGGGAATGGTACAAAGTGGATAGTAGGTTTAGTGCCCAGATACCGCTCATCTGATTTGCACGTACCCCAAGCACATCGTTTCACCATTTTCGTTTGAACTGTCGCAAAAACACGGTTACAATCTGGAACGGCAATACTGCAGCTCAATCACGTACGTGTCGTACATTCACTAGTACAGTGTCGATCAATGTGGGACAAAATGGCGGCTGTAAGCAGGCGTGACATTGCTGTGTTGTGATTGGCTAAGAGTTCTGTTTGATTGACAGGAGTGGAACCATGAATACGGTTACCAACCGAAGAAAATAAATGGTTATCATTTAAAAATTATCCGAAACAATTAAATTTGTTATTTACGCAGATTTTGAATCTATAACCGAAAAAGTGAATACATGTATTAGCAATAATACGGTATTTACGCAACATTACCAAAAGCATGAAGTATGTAGTTTCGGTTATAAACTAGTCTGTTGTTACGATGACACATTTAGTAAAAAAAGTGTTATTTACAGAGGGCCAGAGGCATCCAAGAAATTCATGGAAATGATGTTATCGGAAGTTGATTATTGTAAGGATATTAAACAACGACATTTTAACAAGCCTCTGTGTATGAGTAAAAATGATGAAAACTGTTTTCAAAAAGCGACGCAATGTCATATTTGTGAAACGCTATACGAGAAAACCGATAAACGAGTCCGTGATCATTGTCATATTACCGGTAAATACCGTGGTTCAGCGCATGAATCTTGTAATATCAATTTCCAAGTAACGAAGAAAATACCCGTTATATTCCACAATTTAAAAGGATATGACAGTCATTTCATCATACAAACCCTTGAAAATTTTAATGAAAAGATTAGTATTATCCCACATTCTATGGAAAAGTTTATGGCTATAATGGTTGGTACTAATTTAGTCTTCATAGATAGTTTAAATTTCTTGAATGCTTCATTAGAAAAACTCGTTAATAACACGAGTGATTTTAAATACACAGAAAAGGAATTCCCTAATAGTTTAAAATTATTAACGAGAAAGGGTGTATATCCTTACGATTATATGGATTCCACCAAAAAATTCAATGACATTAATCTTCCACTAAAGGAAACATTTTATTCTATTCTAAATGAGACTGGTATTACCGATGAAGATTATGAGCATGCGCAAGATATATGGAAGCATTTTAATATGCAAACCATGGGTGATTACCATGATCTGTACCTTAAAACTGATGTACTTTTATTAACTGATGTATTTGAAAATTTCCGAAAAACATGCAATCTATACTATAATCTCGACCCCTGCCATTACTTCAGCGCTCCAGGATTATCTTGGGACGCCTGCTTAAAAATGACTAAAATTAATCTCGAATTATTAACGGATATAGATATGCATCTATTTATAGAAAAGGGTCTTCGTGGAGGTATTTCATATATATCCGCTGGCCATGCAAAGGCAAACAATCCATACATGAAAGATTATGATCCTACTCAAGAATCAAAATACATAATGTATTTAGATGCAAATAATTTATATGGTTGGGCAATGGTTCAATCTTTACCAACGGATGGATTTAAATGGGTTGATGTAAATGACCTTGGCGAGCTTGATTCGCTTGACTGTAAAGACTTAGATAATTATACCAATGAAAGTGAACGTGGATTAATTCTTGAAGTCGATCTTGAGTATCCTAACGAGTTGCACGATCTCCACAACGATTATCCTTTAGCTTCTGAGAGATTATGTATTACCGAAGATATGTTATCTCCGCATAATAAAGATACGTGACTTATTTAATATCAAATGTGGAAATATAGAGAAATTAACTACAACTTTGAAACCAAAAAGGAATTACGTACTTCATTTCCAAAACTTAAAACAATATTTATCACTTGGTTTAAAAATCACTAAAATCCACAGAGCTATTGAGTTTAATCAATCAAAATGGATGTCGCAATACATTTTATTTAACACGGAAAAAAGAAAGAAAGCAAGAAATGCATTCGAAAAAGATTTCTTCAAACTAATGAACAACTCTGTATTTGGACGAACCATGATGAATGTACGTAAGCATCGTAATATAAAATTATGTACGACGGAAAAACAAATCAAAAAATTAATTAGTATCTAAACCAACGTTTGTTACGCAAAAAATTATAACTAAAGGATTGGTTGCTGTTGAAAACAAAAAGGAAAGATTAACCCTAAACCAACCTTTATATGTTGGGATGAGTATTCTTGATTTATCCAAAACTTTAATGTATGACTTTCATTACAACTATATCAAAGAAAAATATGGTTCATTAGCCAAGTTGTTATTCACAGATACCGACTCATTAATGTATGAAATTAAAGCTATTGATCCCTATAAAGATTTCTATCGAGACAAAGACCTGTTCGATAATAGTGATTACTCAACTGAGAGTCCATACTATTTTGGTTTTAATAAAAAAGTAATCGGTAAAATGAAAGATGAATGTGCCGGTTTACCAATCACTGAATTTATCGGACTTCGAAGTAAAATGTACTCTTATATCATGGAAACTTCGTCAACCCGAAAAGCAAAAGGTATTAAAAAGATAGTTATTAAAAAGAATATTACTCACGAGGAATATAAGACTGTCCTTTTTGAAAATTTACAAAAGAGACATTCTATGAATACTATTCGATCGATAAATCATCAGATCGGTAGTTATACAATCAATAAGACTTCTTTGAGTTGCTTCAATGATAAACGCTATGTTCTCGATCATTGTAACACGTTAGCATATGGTCACGTTAATTTAGGTAACTGTAAGTAACGTAAGTAACGTTAGTAACTGTTAGTAACGTTAGTAACCTTTAAGTTAGCTCGAGTAGAAATGAAATTGGCCGACCATTAAAATCTATTGGATTGTTATTTTGATCAGTTATCCAAATTCGAAGATTAGTTATATACATTTGATTGATGGGTACTGGAATATTATCGGGAAATGGATAAGTAGTAGCTTTTCCTATATCATCCTGGTCCTCTAGCATTAAAATTTGTAAATAATTAGACCTTTTCCCATTGATGTAATTAGTAGGTGTATCTATAATATCGCAATGGACTACGTATTCAGTCACAGTAAGAAAATTTGCTCTGTTTGGACTAATACCCGGTGAACTATATTCTTTTTCTTCAAAACCAAGTAATCTCGCAAAATTCTTTGGCTTTGAAAAGTCTACTTTAACATTATCACCGAGTACCATCTGTGTTTTTCCCGATGCTACAATTCTCTTAATATTAATTAATTGCGATCTACCAATCGCTTGCGATAATGTTTCTTCATTGTAACTACCCGGTTCTACTTTTTTAACTGATCGTTTAAGGTTAACGGTAAAAGCAATTTCATTGTTTTCTTTCGTAATATTATGCCAGGAATTATATAGTTTACACTCTAATAATCGTATCTGTTTATAACCAACCAGCGTTTCTGTAAAATTGGTAGTAATATCACTAGATTGTTTGTTTACATACAACTTCATTGTTTTAATATTATAGTATATATTATATATTATATATTATATATTTAATATAAAAAATACATTACATACATTACATACATTACATACTATAATGTACCATCGCCATCAGATTTTGGACTAGGTAAGATAACACCTCGAGGATATGCACTTAATGATCTCAGAGATATTAACGCAAAAAATTTATCCGGACGAGATAATAATAAAGATTTTGTTTTAAGATGGAAAAATGAAAAGAAAATATATAATATAGAACCATCGGCGGTTCAATTAAACCATGAACATACTAATAATTTAGCAGATTTAAATGATGTGGATGATACAATCGAAGAATATAAAGTATCAAAATATCATATACCATTTGGTTTTGCGTATAGCAACAGAGCTGCTACGTTCTATACTTTTGATTTACCACGGGATTATGTCGAAAAGCTTGAAAAACCATTAACCATTGATCATGGTTTAACTGATCGAGTTCCTTATGTGTCAGTTTATAATAACAATGATAAAACATTTCGTTTAGCTGATATCAGACTTTATTTACCGGAACCAGATCCTAGATTAGACCTGTTGAACTTAAAGCTGCATTTAAAATTGGATGAGACAACAACATTAGTAGATAATGACAATATTTTTATTAGAAATATGAATTCAGGGAAATGGTTTTGTGATTATGCCCTTGATGAAGGAGATATTAAGTTATTTTAAGATACGCAGTTTAAAACATTTGCTTTGAAACCTGTTGATGTGGCTAAACTAGAATTGTCTAGTGCTAGTGATGTGGCAGTGGATGATATGAAGAAAGTAACCAGCGGTACCATTATTATCGAATGTATTAAATTAAACACCGAGGGTGAATACGATACTTTCTTAGATGGATTTTCAATAAAATGTCAACGATAATATTAACGTTACTTTTACAGAAAAAATATCGTCGTTCACATTAGCAGAAGGATTACTGGAAAATGAAGTGTCACACGCAATAACAGAAGGGTTAAAGTTTCTAAATATTAAAACAATAACTTTGAAACGTTTGTTTCTTATAGATTTTAAAGTATTTTAAATATAAATAAAAAAAGATTAATTATATATACACATACTGTAATAATGACCGCAACAATAAACTCTCGCAGCTTATCTCTCAATGATCTTAGTGATATTAAAATTAAGAAACCAATCACAGGTGTTAAATAACACTTAGAATATGAAAATAATACGTTTAAATTAAAACCGATTCCACCTCCAAAGCCTACAATATCGGAGCCAGAGATTGCGATAATTGAATTAGATTATAAAAAAGTTGTTAGATTATTCGTAAATGAATTTTCTCATATAATAAACACGGATAAAGTAATATTTGATAGTGATACAAATGATTACTTTATTCAACCAGGAGCTTATCACATTCAACATTTTATAGACTCCGCTAGTATTTCTAAGGATATTGAAGAGAGCTCAATAATTAATATTAATATAAAATTCGATGATAAAATTAAAATATTTCATTCAACATTCGTTATAAACAAACAAATTATACCGGCATCTGTGTCTCGATTAATTCATACTAAAAAAAGGGTTAAAGTCACTCATAGTTTTACGGTCTTTGATCGCGGTTATAGAAAAATAACTTATCGTTCCACTTTGGTTATCAAACCTTTAAAAATAATATTTTTAAATATATAGTATAATTGTCTATAGTATAAGTGATACCATACACAAATGATTGATCAAAATATTAAAACGATACAAGACCTAGTCGATTATCTTATACGAGTATGTAGAGCGTATAGACGTTCTTATAAATTATTAAGTCGTGGTAATAAAGGGATACTTATTACTAGTGGAATTATTTCAGGTGTTGGTGCATTAGCTGCCGTTCCAGCGATTCCAGTTTTTATTAGTTTATTAGCAGCTGTTCCTATAGTCGTTACAGTTGTAAACCAAAACTTAAAATTATCGGATAAAGTATCACGATTAAAAGTACAATATAAGAATTTCAAAGAATTACTAACATATACGCAAGCAAATATTTACTCCGAAACACCTCAAGAATTTATTCAAGAAGTATTTATGAAGTCTCTCGAAATGCAAAAAGCTGTCAATTATACTCCACCTTTAGAACGTTATTTAAAGTATTATAAACTGAATGGTTATTCAGATATTGAAAAATCAGAAGTCAATAATCAAAAATAGTTACCAGAGGTAAATAATGAAAAAAAAAAAAAATAAAAAAAAAATAATGTTTACTAATATAATACATGTATACTATGGATCAGTATTTGCGAGACTTGTATTATAATTCTGATTTAGCATACAGCGGCATCGCAAAATTGTGGCGTAAAATCAAAGACTCAGATAATAAAAAAATTAAGTATAAGGAATTGAAACAATGGTTGGAACAACAAGAAGTTTACACTATGCACAAACCAGCGATTAAAAAGTTCCCTTACCGCAAAGTATATGTTTCTGGAATCGATGATCAGTGGCAAGCTGACATTGTAGATATGCCTAATGACCAGAGTAAGAATCACGGGTATCGTTACATCCTGACTGTTATCGATGTGTTATCTAAGTATGCCTGGGCGATACCACTCAAGTCAAAACGTGGTATTGAAATGGCTGACTCCTTTGAATTAATTTTTAAAGACCGTGAACCGAATAAAATACAGTTTGATGAAGGACGAGAATTTTACAATAAATACGTTAAAGATATCTTCGAAAACCATGAAATTGAGTGGTTTAGTACACGGTCAGATAAAAAGGCATCGGTTGTCGAGCGTTTTAACAGGACACTTAAATCACGTATGTATAAATATTTTACCGATAAACAGACTAGAAAATGGATTGACGTACTAGATCGATTAGTGGATGGTTACAACAATAATACTTATCATAATTCTATCCACATGACTCCGAAGGAAGCATCGTTACCAAAGAATGAAAATATCGTTTGGTATAATTTGTACGGTGCTTATCTCACTGTTGAATATGGAACTCCGAAGTTTAATATCGGTGATATCGTGAGAATTTCCAAATACAAGAACGTGTTTGCCAAAGGATATCTACCAAACTACACGCGTGAACTTTTCAAAATCAAACAAATTATCTTTGGTCCCGTTATTGTTTACACTCTGGAAGATTTATCGGGTGAAGACATTGAAGGCACGTTTTATGAGCAAGAATTATCGATTGATACGACTAAAGAATCGAAGGAATACAAAGTTGAAAAAATATTACGTAAGAAAAAAATCAAAGGCCATGAATACGCATTGGTAAAATGGTTAGGATATGACGATAAATTCAATTCTTGGGAACCGATTGAAAATATCAAAAAATTAAAATAATGTAATGAAATAATGAAATAATGAATTAAAATAATGTAATGTAATAATATATAGTACATTACAAAATGTTTGGAGAACGTAATATAACTAA
Organism: Glandiceps talaboti; assembly: GCF_964340395.1. Taxonomy (NCBI): domain Eukaryota; kingdom Metazoa; phylum Hemichordata; class Enteropneusta; family Spengelidae; genus Glandiceps; species Glandiceps talaboti. The sequence goes on from NC_135559.1 coordinate 17,147,395, forward strand.
ATTTTTAAATAAATACAAAGACGTCCTTGGTTTTAATATAGAGCTAGAATGGGACAACTTGAGAAGAAAAAATATGCACGTATTAATTATAAATGCGGGAATAAAATTGAAAGATCAAAATTTATATCAGGTTATTTTATCCTTTTGTAAAGAAGTCGAAAAAAAGAATTTTTTTAAACGTATAGAATTCATAAGTTTATTTCCAGAGACAGAGGACAATCAAGAGATTAAATTTTTAAATGAATACTGGGTTCTTAAATTAATACAAGATACTAGAAACAGACGTATATTTCAAGATAATTATGGAAATTTATTAGTATGTTTCATATAATTTCATACAGTTTATGTATATATATGTATATAGACCCTTTAATATACATGTATTAGAAAAATGTGGACATTAGGATTACCAGATACGAAGTTAACAAGAAAGCCACCCTTCGGAAAGCCACCCTTCGAAAAGCCAAAACCAAAACAGCAGCCGCAGGAGTCGCTGCATTCGCTGCATTCGCTGCATTTGCTTAACTATCGAAAACATTTACTCTAGCACAAGGCGCAGCAAATATTAACAGTTTACACAGTTTACACAGTTTACACTATGCACTACACCAACCATTTGATACTATAATGTCCGTGGATATACGAAACATATTAATCAACATGGTTGTTTATGTAAGTGAAACCGATCGATTCAATATAATATTGAGAGATATATTCAAAAACTACATAATAATTCATAAAAATGCAAAAACTGCCAACGAGTGGTTGAAAGGTCCAAATATGCAGCACTGGGATCAACAATTGAATTTTGCTGTTTGGTTAGCTACGACCGGATGCGGTGTTAGTAGTCATGATCATCTGTATAATGATGATATTCCGAGACAGATTCAATCATTTTTTAGATTTCACGTGTACTTTACTATAAGAAGAATATTGAATGAACTTTCTTGCCCACTACCTGACGATCCCGATACTTTTAATAAAGTCGATAATTTATATGATGTACCGTCTTATCATAAAATATGCGATGAATTCGGATTAGATTATAATACAGATTTCAGATTCACGTATGACACATCGGGAAACAATGGTATAGGTGTCGGTTATGAGTGGTGGAAAAAACCATATAAGATATCCAATATAAATATTAAGATACAATGGTTGAAAACCCCGATGCCACAGATAAGGCTCGCAGAAGTTGGCATTGGTATAAATTTCAAAATCCCGATTATAAACAATATAATTATTTTGTTTTACCAAATAGCGTGGGTTTTACGCAAGCGGGTTTAGGAAGATTGAATCGATCGATCGAATCTTATGTATATTGCGTGTTAGGAAGTCAAGCAGACACGCGAGTAAGTATAGCAGACTCTGGCGGTGCTGGTCAAGAAACGAGACAAAAAAAGATTTCATTACTCGAGGATGAGACGAGAGGCATTAATGAGGACGATAGTATACCTCGTTATCAAAATGTAATTAATGCAACGAGAGTAAAGTTAGATCTAGCCATTTCTCCTTCTTTATGGTTAATCCCGAGTAAAATGATTATAAATATGAATACGAATGTGGCGGGTTATAACAATTTCTTACAACAAGCGACAGAAGATATGAAGTTCGGTTATAACAACATAAATAATGACGTAAAAGAATCGGCATTAAAAGAAATGGAAGGCCATGATGATCCGGTGCAACGACTAGCATCGCCAGAAGCGGTAGCAGCGGTAGCAGTGGTAACAGCGCCAGCAGCGGTAACAGTGCCTGGCGAGCGTGACGTTGTTCATGAATATTCAACGATGGGAATAATAGTCGGGACAATATTTTTAAGTTACTTATTTATATAGTATTTGTATAGTATTTGTATAACATTATATAGTATTTATATATAGTAGTAGTAAGACTGTAAGATGTCTGACTATGATCATTTCGATATTAATCCTGAGTATGAAAATGAATATGATGACCTTAGAGATCCTACGGAAGACTTGGAAATGACAGACTACGAACAAAATTCGTTGGAGCAATACTACCTGGAGGGCTTTCAGGAAACATCATTCACAGACCCGATAGACCTCGTTGGTCCTGCTGGAGCTAAATTGACTGAATTAAGAAATAAAATATTGGAAGATACTATTGATAAAGTTATAAAAAAAGTGGCGTGCCAGTTAATCGAACTGAATTACAATTAAATACACATGTAAAGGATGGAGAGTTGTATGATAATATAACAAATCAACGGATTACAAGAAATGGTAAACTTTTAGCCAAAAGTACAATAAAAAGTAAAATTGGTACTGCAGCTGCTAATAGACTTTTCGAGGATACTGCTGCTGCTGCGACTACCGGTCCGTCATTACCTTTAAATGTGGATACAGTCGAAGCAATAGATTTAACACCACCAATGATTGGTCAATTAAGAGACTATCAAGCTTACCTCAGAAGAGACACTGTAGGTAATAAAGATGAAATCAGTAAGATTGAAAACAAAATTGAAGAATGGAATGAACTCAACCCTGAATATACAATCATGCGTAAAGAAATTGATACAGCAGTCAAAAGTTTAGAAGATTTGTATAATAGAAAAAAAGAATTGGAAAATAGACAAAAAATCGAAGAATTAACGCAAGATGAAAAAAAAGAATTAGGTAGAATTGAGATTCATATTTTAAAATATAATAAAGAAACTAATATTTTAAACAATAAATTAGCTGAGACATCTTCTTTGAAAGAAGTACTCAAAGACCCGAGTCTTAGTATTAAAGATAAACTGGTGATTCTTTTCAAACGTAATGGAGTTACTATAGTTTCATTGGCAACAGCACTCGGTTTAGTTATAACTACCATAGCTATTTCATTAGGTATTAAATCACCACCCGTTGGTCCCAGCGGTAGTGGTAGCGGTAGTAGCGGTAGTGGTAGCGGTAGCGGTGGTGGTCCAGTCAAAGCAGTTATTAAACGTGTTGCGGATGTATTAAAATGGTTAGGTAATAAAGCAGCTATAGCACTGCCGGGTATTATTGGTTCTATCGTGTCATTCGTTTTAAAAACAGCGGGACAAGTTGTAGGATTTATAGCTGAACATGTATGGCTGTTGGCAACTGCAATAGCGATATACCTTTATGAACGGATTTTAACTAAACAAAAAAAAAAATAAATACATGAAATGAAATGAAATGAAATAATTACTAATACTATTTTTCATTTCAGTATAATATAGTATAATATATAGTATAGATATAGTAAAAGAAAAAAATGCCTTACAATAGAGAACTACAAGGTGACTACTCAAAATTGTACGCACTCGGTAGTAAAGGAGAACGAACTCATCACGTTGTAACGAATAATCCAAATAGTGCAAACCCGGTGAAACTTTATATATCAGATGTCCAAAATTAGAAGACACTATTGTTCTAACGGGTAAATTCAATCTCGTTTTTGATCTTAAATTAAATGGTCATAATAAGAACTTCGTTGTTCAAAACCTGTCCGCCAACATCATCAGTAATTTAATTTTAAAATTCGAAGGGGCAAAATTAATGGATTTATCAAACTACAATTTAATACAAAGGTATAAAGATCTGTATTCAGATAGAACAAATAAAACGTTGTATGGAATTCAGTCAGAAAATCTCCGAAAATTGAGAAGCGATAATATCGATGGAGTTGGTGGTGGGAATTATTTAGGAGAGGGTGCACTTCATAAGGCATACGGTAAAAAATATGCGATCGATCTCGCGAAATTGCATCCTAAAATGAATGGTCATGGAGCCGTATATCCTTCGAGCTTAGGAAGCCATATCGAATGGGAGATTACTCTCGCTCCCGTTAATAAAATCCTAGTATGTGAAGACACGACTGGTTGGGATTATGCTTTAAAAAACATTCAACTTGAATATGAAACGATAAGAGATCCAAAGTTAGCTATGGAAATTAATGGTTATTATAACAGCGGTAACAGTTTTCTTTACGAACATATTCATCATGAGAGAACATTTAACTTCCCTGGTACGGATACAATTATTAACCAGAACATTAATGTACCACGTAGAAGCTTGAAAGGAATTTTTATATTATTCAGTACACCACAGCTACAAAATGCATTAGACACCGAACTATTCTTTAATCCTAGTATTAATTCTGTTTCAATAACGATAGAAGGTATCGCAAATAAAGTGTATGCACAGGGATTATCTCCTAGAAAATTTTGGGAAGAAACCAAACGTTATTTCATGTCATCCGAGTTCTGTTGCGATAAACTAGAGGAAATAACTGAGGAAAACTTTCTGTTAAATAAATATTGTTTGTTTATTGATTTAAGAAGTTTTAAGGATAATAGATATCACGGTAATGGTCTGAAAGTCATGAACACAAAAGATGGGGTTCAACTGGAAATTCAACGAGAATCCACAGACCCGCAAGAAAGAATAACCGCAAATATTTTCATTATAAGTGATGCTATGCTTAAAATTCAAGAATCTAAATTAAAATCTATTATGTATTAACATTATTAACATATTAACATTTTAACATTATTGATAGTATAGAATAACTCTAAAATGATCTGGCTTGACCCTCCTTTCAATATGCTTATTAGTGCACCGACATGTTCGGGTAAAACAGAGTTCATTATGGAACTATTACAAACGTATTATAAAAACGTATTCGATTATATAATCATAATCTGTCCGACGTTCATAAACAATAAAGCTTACGATAAAAAATGTATTTATAAAGACTCAGACATTATTATAATGATTCCCAACATAGAAAAAATAAATGAAAATATTGAACTCGTGTATGAGTGTTATAAAAATACAAAAAGTCTAATTATACTAGATGACTGCGCTTTCACGAAGGATGTCAAATCTCGTGTCAATATTTTAACTAAGTTAGCATTTTCAGCTCGTCATGATAATATTAGCGTATGGGTACTTACGCAACAATTTACGAGTATCGACAAAACATTTCGAGAAAACATCAGTATGCTCGTTCTTTATTACACACCGAGTAAAAATGATGTTAAAGAAATAATTGAAAACTATGGAATGGAATTAAACAAGGAAGAAATTAATGAATTTATAAAAAAATTAAAATATACTCCTTATAGTAAATTAGTATTTCGTTTAAGACAACCGTATAGTATAGATTTAGTATAGATTTAGTATAGATTTAGTATAATTAATCTGATATTAATATGTCATTGCTGTAAATCAATGATGTTATCAATATTTGTTGGTTATTTATTGCGTTAGTTATCATCTACTATTTTTATAAAATAAATAAAAATATAAATAATATTTTACTATTATTATATAGTTACTATAACAAAATGGAACAAACATTGTCAGAGCTCACTATTTTACAACCTACAGCACCGACAGCAGAGTCACAGGTGTCCCCAATAGTAAAGTACAGAGAAAGATTACTTTGTATCATTGCTGCTGGACAATCAAAAGCTTTCTTAGGAAAAAATTTCACTCTCGAATATATTGAAAAAGCGAGCGATAAAGAAATTGAAAAATATTATAAGATATATGAAAGCACTTACAGTTCTCTCGTCAGTGACAACATTGTAAATGGAGTTTTATTTGGGATTAGTAAATTAGTAGGACTTGTGCTTCCAGTACATGATGTGAATAAATTAAGTGACGACTTGAAAAACAATTTTCTCGTTACGAATCAATTCAAACAACTTACTGGAAAGTTAGCATATAGTTATGGTCCTCTTTTGGCATTGACAAGTGGTGGTATCACTATTTTAAATAATATGAACTTTACAACACACAATGTTAACACTGTTAACACTGTTAACACTTGTCTCCACAAGAAAAGTGACTTGACTGAAAAGAATAGTCAAAATGAAAAAAATGACTCGAATGACTTTAATAACTTGAGTCAACTTGATCAAGAACTTGTTAGAGAACTTGCTATAGAACTTGATCAAGAACATGAACAAGAACTTGATCAAGATATTGAAAACCTGAGAAGCGTTGTTACACCTGGCGTCAGAAACGTCCCCTAAAACAGGGACGTCTTGACTATTTTCTCATCACTCCCGATCTAGAAGCTAGGACTACCAACTGTGGTATCAAATCTGGTTACCGCACAGACCACTCCTTGGTTATTCTCAACCTTAATCTTTTTAAAACAGATAGAGGTAAAGGGTTCTGGAAATGGAATACCAGTCTTATTACAGATAAAGATTATGTTGTTATGGCAAAGACTATTATACATGAAACTTTAAATGAGTATTCTATCAATGGTAATGTCGACAGTGCAGAGGTCGATTTTACTGAGTTTTCTATTAGCGACCAGTTGTTATGGGAAACAATGAAATTGAAAATCCGCGGTGCCACTATTCAGTATACTGCTAGACAAAAAAGGAAACGCAATAAAAGAACAGCTGGGTTAGAAAAAGAAATTGATATCCTCGAGGTACAATGCCAGCAAAATCAGGAAAACATTGGTGAACTTGAAACGAAAAAAACTAGAATTAGAATCTTTACGTGAACATCATATGAAGGGAGTACTCCTTCGTACTAAAGCCCGATGGGTTCAACATGGTGAAAAACCAACGAAATACTTTTGCAATTTAGAAAAACGTCGATATGTTCACAAAACGATGGAAAAGTTGACTGATAATAATGGTTTAGTTTTAACAGAGCAAGAAAAGATTCTTGCAGAAGCTACAAATTTCTATAAGAATCTCTATACCAGTCGTGGCACTACGGAACCAGTTTCATCGTTTATGAGGGATTTTAATAGTAATGATATCAATAAGCTGTCGGATGACCAGAGTTCAATTTTAGACGGTGTAATCTCTTATGACGAATGCAGTAATGCACTAAAAAAACATGGAAAACGGTAAAACCCCTGGTTGTGATAGGTTTCCCCCTGAATTCTATAAACTATTCTGGAGTAATATTGGTCGTTTAATTGTTAGATGTATAAACGAGTCTTTTCGAAAAGGAAATTTTTCTATTTCTCAACGTAGAGGGGTAATTACCTGTATTCCAAAGCCAGGAAAAAACAGGCTTAATATTAAGAATTGGAGACCAATCACTTTATTAAATACAGATTATAAGCTCGTTGCTTCATCAATTGCCGCACGTATCAAAAGTGTACTGGATGATATTATAAGTTCGGACCAAACAGGTTTTATCAAAGGTCGCTTTATCGGAGAAAACACTCGTCTTGTTTATGATGTGTTAAACCAAACCAAAGTTCAGAATATTCACGGTATGCTTGTACTGATAGATTTCGAAAAAGCTTTTGATTCGATTGAATGGGCAACTATTGATAATGCTCTGAAGTTCTTTAATTTTGGGGAAGGGATAAAAAAGTGGGTTGCTACTTTTTATAGTGAATCCAGTAGTTGTATCTAAAACAATGGCTACTTCTCTCAATTGTTCAATTTAAGCAGAGGAGTAAGACAAGGGGATCCCCTGTCACCCTATTTATTCATTATTATTGCAGAGTTGTTAGCCATTGCCTTTAAAAACGACCCTGATGTCCGCGGTATCAGTTTATATAATATTGATGTTCTCCTGGGTCAGTATGCAGACGACGCTTTCCCTTTTCTTGATGGGACAGAGAAAAGCCTTGCTAGGGTGCTAGATATTCTTGACAGGTTCACCAATGTCTCTGGCCTGAGGGTTAACAGCGAGAAGACAAAAATAATTTGGATAGGGGCTTCTAGTCATAGTAAGAAGGTTATGCTGCCAGAGAAAAAATTACAATGGATTGATCACCCTTTCGAGGTGCTTGGCTGTACTTTTGACGTGGATTTAAATGATATATCCCTGTTGAACTACGATCCTAAAATTTCAGAAATTGAGAGACTATTAATAACCTGGTCCAAGCGTCCTTTGACCCTATTTGGGAAAATTACCGTCATTAAAACAATGGCATTGCCGAAACTTACTCACTGCCTATCTGTGTTGCCAAATCTAACAAGTGTACAAATCTCTACATTAAACTCGTTGTTTAACAAATTTATCTGGAATGGTGGCAGTGATAAAATCAATAGAAATAGACTTTGTCTGAAGGTAATAGATGGTGGCTTAAACATGGTGCACCTGTCAACATATCAGAAGGCCTTAAAGCATTCCTGGCTTCAAAAAGTTTTTAATCCTAAGAATAAGAGTTCATGGAAATGTCTTTTCACTTCCATGTTAGGCTTGGATACTAGTTATTTGAGATTTTATAATAGTCACCAGATTAAAATTGTAACTGCTCGCAAATTTAAGGACAATGTCTTTTGGCGAGAGGTTCTAGAAAACTGGTCTGAGGTCTCTTATTTTCCAAAAAATACCGCCGATTACTAAACCCTTATATTAAAGTTAATGGTAATGTTGTATACTATAGATCATGGGCAAACAATGGAGTTAATCAAATTAGTGACCTGTTAGATGAAGAAGGCAAGTTTTTATCTTTCACTTATTTCAGTACAAAATATGGATTACCTGTTGATTTTTTGACATTCCATGGCATTATTGATACAATTCCAATAGCATGGAAAAGGGAAATTACACTATCCTCTGAATCTCAAAACACTTTTCAACATAATACTATTACTACAGACAAGATTTGTAAAACTATGTACACAACGTTTTTAGATAATACTGTAAAAAATAAGACAAAGCCCCAGAAATGTATGGAGAAGTGGTGTGAGATATTTAATATATCTAAAGATGAATTTTGGGATTACTTTGCATTGATTAAAAGAATTACAGATGATGTATCGCTTCAATCTTTTCAATACAAAATGCTCAATCGCATAATTTGTACAAATAGATTTCTTTTCCTTCGAAAACTCCTTGATCACGAGAGATGTACCTTCTGTAACTTAGAAACTGAAACTCTGAGACATATATTTTATGATTGCCAAATTGTTAAACGGGTCTGGAACTTTGTATTTAATCTTTGCAATACGACTTTTTCAGAAAAAGAAATATTGTTAGGTATTATCAGCACAAACCCTAATGTCTACAGTTGGAATATTATCTGTTTATTGACTAAGAGATACATTTTTAGTTGCAAAGTGAACAAAGTTGAACCAATGATCACTGTCCTTGCTGAAAAATTCAAGAACTATAAGAAGCTGCTAGAGTGTTATGCCTACGAACCAAAGACAAAAAAGATAATTGATAGCCTTGAGGAATATTTGTAATATATCTTGTTGTCAACTTTATTTTATCTGTTCATCTACCTTGATTGCATCTAAATGTAATGTATATTGCAATACTGGGCTAGGTTCTTCTCGTTTCTTTTGTTGCAGTTTTTTGGCTTTTTCCTTCTTTGTCTTTCCTTTGTCTTGTGTTTTTTTTGTATCCTTTCAGTAATAAAAATGTAAATTAAAAAAAAAAAAAATATTGAAAACAACTTGAAATTGACTTGATTAAAAATAAAATAATTTAAGTAAAAAATATTTTAAATATTTTGTATTATATAGTTATTATATAGTTATTATATATATATATTAGTGTAAAAATGAGTGATACAGAAAGTGTAACACAACCTAAACTAGAAACTCAAGTAAAAACTCAAGTAGAAACTGTTACTACAAACGGTACAACTAAAAATCCAGGTCGAGTTGAATGGGGAAAAAAATTAGCAGTAATTTCAGCTGAAGCAAAAAAACGAAAAAAATTAAAAATGAAAGACATGTTAGTCGATAATAACGTTAAATCAATGGGATCAACTAAGGCAACTGAAAGTAATGAAAGCAATGAAAGCTCACAATTTAATAATACTATGGTTTTATTAACTCTTGGTTCATTAGTAATTGGGGTAGCTGGTTTATATTATAAAAGAGAGTGGTTTTTACAATCAAGTGATATTGTAAGCACCAAGTCGTCATCAGAGTCTAAACAATTAACGACATTAGAATCAGTTAAAAATAAAGCCCCGCAAGCCCCTCAAGCTCCGCAAGCCCCACAAGCTTCGCAAGCTCTACTTGAAATGGAATAAAAGAATGATATGAAACATTAATTATTTTTATTTTTTTATTTCATTTTATTTCATTTTTATTTTTATATATTATATAATATATATATACGCAATATACAATGATGGACTATACTAAACTAATCGTGAATGGCCTATATGATGGTGCAGTTTTATCTGCTTTAACAATAACTAATAGTTTTATACTTGATAAGACTATAAAGATGGCTCCAGACAGTCCTAAAACAAGTACTTCATTCAAGAAGTTTGCTTCTCTCGCAATAGCTGTGAGTGGAGCAGTATTAGAGAAAGATATGTTGGAACAAAGAAATATGTTACCAGTTGATCCTTATAAAGGAATGTAATATATTAAAAAAATAATATAAAGGATAATAAAGGATAATAAAAAGAAATAATAAAAATAATATATCTTAATAGTATATATACTATACATAATGGGTGCAGCTGTTGCGATGATAGTTGGTGGAGCTATTTTAAATGCAACTGCCTTTGTTGGAGGTAGTTATGTAGCTAAGGCAGCTTCAGGTGGCGACGATATGAAAGAAGAACATGAAAAAGAATTAAATAGACATGATTTAGCTTTGGAGAATTTCAATAAAGATCGAGAAGTATGGTTGGAACATAGGCAAAAAGTATTAGATTTTATAGCGAAACAAAAAAATTTAGATGTTCATGCGAGACAAAATCTGATTCTGACTGATCAAAACTGAAATTTATATCTTGAATTTCATCCAGAGAGTACACAGAGTACACAGAGTACACTCACCAGTCTTGAAAATGAACCAGAATTTAGTGACTATTATCAACCTTCCGATGATATGAAGTTATATCAATACATTTATTTAGCTGGTGGTGGAATATTATTAGTTTATTTAATAATAAAAAATAATATAATATAATATAATATAATAAATTGATAAACTAATAAACTAATAAACTAATAAACTAACTATAAAATGGAATGTCAATTATGTAAACGACTTTATTGCGATTTAATAAACAAAAAAGTAAACGGAAAAAACTGGTATAACATCGTACATTGTAACATATGTAAAACAATTAATATACTTCGTGATGATATTTGTAAAAACATTTGCGGTAAGATCTATGGAAGGTTTCACTGTTTTGACTGTTATAATTCATTAAATAAACCTTTAGATGAATCTTTAGATAAATCTTTAGATGAATCTTCAGATAAATCTTCAGATAAATCTTTAGATAAATCTTTAGATGAATCTTTAGATGAAAACTTTGAACATGACCAAAGAAGTCAAAACAAACAAAAAAGTAGAAACATCTATAACCCTAAAAACCATATTAAAAAAGTTTTTAAAAAATATAAACTAAATTATTATCTTTTAAGAACTGTTACTATAATATTTTTATCAATTAGTGAAGTTTATATAGAACCAACACGATATCGATCACTCAACTTTAGCATAATTATAAAAGCAATTCTATTATATTTAGGAGAATATCAGGAAGCTGCACTAATACCAGAGTTGAAAATGGAAGCATTTTCACAGAATCAAATTTTAAAACGATTTTGGGATAAATGGAATGCAGAATATCCAAAGATAGTGAGATTTAGTTGGTGGCGTTTACGATGGCGTCAAATCTTTTTAAAACTGAAGTCTTGCAGTTAAATAAACCAAAAAAAAAAATATTTAACCAGTTGAGAGAATGAACAATGAATCCTGAGGCGGCAGCTGTGACCTGAGGCGACAGCTGTGACCTGAGGCGGCAGTTCAATTAGAGAGATACATTTTACTAATGTATGTAATTAGCCGACTCATAACAGCGTGACTGATGATTGTATATACATATATTATTATTATCTGTTTAATTAAACATCTGTGACCTCACTAAGCGGTTAATTTACTTATAACAGCTACAACAAATTTAGTCATTTTTTAATCAATTTTTATGGATAAGATTTATTTTGTCTTTTAATAGATTATATAGATATACAAAAATATATTAATAAATTTATTAATATAAGAAAGAGACTTTATTTGGCTATATAATAGATTAAAATAGAAGTGATCCAAAATTCTCCTTTTTCATACTACTCTTATTGTATCTGTAAATGTATTTTAAACAGTCTATTGAAATTTTATTCCTCTATTGATTGTCACCAATGTCAATTTTAAGTGTTTGTTTGGTATTGTATATTTGTAGTGCACTGTATTGCCGTGTATTTTATTGTGTTGTTATTTTGCATTTTGATGTATCTCGACCTCCACGAAAAGAGGTTTAAAAACCTGTGGAGTTATCGAGATTAATAAATAAAGATTAATAATAATAATAATAATAATAATAATAATACGACGAAAATGAAGATTAACGTGAGTGGAGGGTCTACGCTATAACTATGTATGATAACAAAATCGCCGATAAATACGGGATATTAATTGTGTAAATCCACCATCGTCTCGTATCGAAATTAGACAAGATCATAAGGTAGAAGACGTCCTGTTTTTGCTAAGTATTTCATGTCTAGGAGCGTTGAGCACTTTAATTACACACAGGTCGACGCTCACTTTGTCAATTTCGGGACCTTACATAGAAAAAACGCCTGTTTCCGTTCACATAAAGCCAGAGAAATAAAATCACAATAAAGCACCCCTTTTCACATGTATTTATCTGTACGTGGAAGTACGGGTTGTTTCGGCTTTAGGTACCCTGTCAGTATAATTACCCCAAGAGGTACAATACCACAAGTCAGATTTCCCCCGACTTTGGACTTATAGGGGCTAACACGACTAATGAAGTGGGAAGTGGTGACAATCGTACTTCGTATTCGATGTGTCACGGTAAATACTCAGAAATGGCGATTTTCTGTTTAGTTTACTCTCTTGGTGAAGTTTGCGCATAGCCATACATATGTGCACACACAAACATACGTTTTAGGGCAACCACATATTTAAAAAAAATGAGCTATCGTATACCAGGTATATCGTGTTTTTTTTATCACTTGAAAATTGTAGATATTTATGGCCGTCGGGTATACACCCTTCTAGGATTGTCGTAATGTACGCACTACCCATCCTCGGTGACTTACAAAGATTGTCTATATTGGTAACATGATGATATCGTTTCCTTGACCGTATATACTGCAATATGTAAACAGTTATAGGCAGCTCTAAAAAAAATACGTTTTGTTAAAATCACACCAATATTATTTACGTTTCGACATGTATGTTTACACACAGACAAGTAAGAAGGCAGATTTGGTAACAAGCCTTCTCTCATTGTTCGATCATAGCCTCGGGTAAACATTACTCTATTGTCATGGAAATAACTTTCCAATGTGTGAGTCTGCCCAATATAGTCTCGCATAAATCAACAAACCACACGATGCTACGCTATATTTCGATGGGAAAGTTTGTTTTCCTACTGACAGAATCATCAAATGTAATAGATGACTTGCAATATCGGCACTTGAACTCTCCTGTGAACTTGAAGCAGACTCAGATCAAATATCGTTGACATGTAAACACATACCATCTCGTGTTGTCGACCGACACTATATACATAAACATGTGTTTGGCAAGATGCGGGTAATTTTCCAGGTCACAGTAGACACAACACTGTTGCAACAAAATTTAGTGTTGCGTCTTTTTTACATTGATTGGGACAGGGGTACATGCATGTCGGCCCTCGATATCAGTATGCGATTATAGTAGTATTGCGCCGGATCAGAGCGTGGCAACGACTTAAGTTTAGATAAAACGTAGGGAAAAAAGGCGCAAGCGACTGTCGACAGTCTAAGTGTGTAACAAATTCCATATTTCTGCATTTATAAATCAACTATGTTCATTATATATTCGTAATTTTGACCGTCCCAAACAAGCAAGATTTACAAGACAATAACTCAGCTAAATCTCGCTCGATTTTCAAGCTGTTTCCGCAGAAATTGTTGGCTTCCGGTTAAAAATAATGCTATCGGACCTTTGACCCTTACCTATGAGGCAGTGCTGTTTAAATAGCAAAACACCAATAGTACCCGAAGAGGGACTTCGGTAGCTTTCGGTGTAACGTTGAAAGTGCTATAGACCCTTGTAGCGTACCCAAGGCAAGGATTGAGCTGTTAATCTCCAGATTAACACCTTGAACAATAGCCATTACCAATCTGCCTTCTTAATACTTGTCTGTGGTTTCACAGACAAGTAAGAAGGCTTCTTACTTGTCTGTGGTGGTTTACAGAGCAAGTATATCACAGCTTAGCAAAGAATGTTTACGCAAGAATGATTGGCAGTTTTTTATGTTGCCATAACAACGAGGCTTACTTTGCGAAGTTAGCCTACGAGCAGTGGTTTTTCGTCCAAATGACAACTTTATTGCAAGAAAAAACTTTCGTGATAGTAATACGATTAAACATATATTCATATTTTCGTTCATTGCAAATTGGGAAGTGAAATCTCGACAAGTAAAATGCAGATTGATTTTGATATCGGACTGACACCTATGATATTAATCTTTTGGATGCAAATTAGACAATGCCACTGCCAGTATTGTACAATAGACACGACTCTTCCCCATTGTTATACCGGTACTAACAGCTCTGGTTTTCCCGTCTGTCAACTGACACCACTCGCAAGTAACTTCGGAGCACTAGAGTAACCCTTTCCGACACCAATATATCGGATTTTCTACACGTTGCTAGCCCCTTCAACAACACAATCATTTCTATAAATAGAACCCTGAACCATGTATTAGGCATTATTGATGGATCCACGTACACGTCGTGTAACATCGTAAGTGTTAAGATTATGAATAAGTTTCTGCCGGTCACACCTGAGGAAATTTAAGCCGGCTTAATTGACGGTAGTCTAGGTCCAGACTGGCCATATTACGTACTCAATGTACTTCATTACTAATCCCAGTCTAGCTCAGTTCCCAAGATCGCCCAGATTTTTGTGCTACTCCTGCAGTGTTCATATAAACATCATGATGTCCTGGCGTCCCCACGTGATTTTAGTTTAAACAGACTGGGGAGGAGTCTTTCTACAAACATGAGAAAGGTCTAGGACGTTTGGTGATGACAGCTAATGAAGTGGGAAGTGGTGACAATCGTACTTCGTATTCGATGTGTCACGGTAATCACTCAGAAATGGCGATTTTCTGTTTAGTTTACTCTCTTGGTGAAGTTTGCGCATAGCCATACATATGTGCACACACAAACAAACGTTTTAGGGCAACCACATATTTCAAAAAAATGAGCTATCGTATACCAGGTATATCTTCTTCTTTTTTTATCACTTGTAGATATTTATGGCCGTCGGGTATACACCCTTCTAGGATTGTCGTAATGTATGCACTACCCATCCTCGGTGACTTACAAAGATTGTCTATATTGGTAACATGATGATATCGTTTCCTCGACCGTATATACTGCAATATGTTTCGACATGTATGTTTACACACAGACAAGTAAGAAGGCAGATTGGTAACAAGCCTTCTCTCATTGTTCGATCATAGCCTCGGGTAAACATTACTCTATTGTCATGGAAATAACTTTCCAATGTGTGAGTCTGCCCAATATAGTCTCGCATAAATCAACTAACCACACGATGCTACGCTATATTTCGATGGGAAAGTTTGTTTTCCTACTGACAGAATCATCAAATGTAATAGATGACTTGCAATATCGGCACTTGAACTCTCCTGTGAACTTGAAGCAGACTCAGATCAAATATCGTTGACATGTAAACACATACCATCTCGTGTTGTCGACCGACACTATATACATAAACATGTGTTTGGCAAGATGCGGGTAATTTTCCAGGTCACAGTAGACACAACACTGTTGCAACAAAATTTAGTGTTGCGTCTTTTTACATTGATTGGGACAGGGGTACATGCATGTCGGCCCTCGATATCAGTGTGCGATTATAGTAGTATTGCGCCGGATCGGACAGCCTGTCAATTTGTGATGGATTACTTGAGCATGCGCAATTCGTTCTTCACTAACCATGGGGGTTCAAACACATTTGAAACCTTTCGTTAGGGAACTGAGCTAGACGATAGCAATGGAGTACATCTTGGAGCAGTATAATTACTCCAAGAGTACATTGAGTACGTAATATGGCCAGTCTGGACCTAGACTATAATTAAATCGACGGCAAACGAAGCTGAGCCGACGCCATTACCTTATAGCTTATAAAAACTTAAATGTTTGTTTTCATGCAGTGAAGGTAACATCTAGAAATATGCAGTAAGATGAAATAATAGTACAAAAACGAGCTACTAACAAAAGTAATACATTATTGTTTACCTTTGATGATACAGTGGCGAAGTTTACAGTTTGTTGCTATGTAATAGTGTAGCCACTGTATGGTTTTCAGCAGGTCCTAAAATGAAGTACATAAATGAACAATTATAGGAAATGATTAAATATATGATAGACTTGAAAACTTAGTCTTACTAGTTCTATGTAAGTTAAAATGTGTCGTATTAGCCCTACTAATGTTGTATAGACTTTTCAATTTCCAACACAATTAGTGTCAGAAAGTTGTGTCTAAGGCCAAAAAAAGAAAAAAATAATGTTTCTGGTCAGTTTGTCTAAAATAGTGCGACGACGGTGATTCTCAACAAACCGGTCACTCAATCTACTATTTATTTATGACAGTTACTATTCTTTTCATTTAGTACTTTAGAGCAAGTGTGTATGGGGGCAGACGTCATTTGCTTGTTCAAGATTTGCTCAGCAATTGTCTTCACTGAAGTAGGGAGGGCTATTCCCGGGGGCCATTTTTGTGTTTCCCCACGGACCTGCAGACTGCATGGGCTGGACAAACGTATACACACACAAACAAGATCGACGCAAGTGCCATTATGTAAGTGATGAGCGCGCTGACCATAAACAATTCTTTTTTTGGCCAAAATCTTCCATCCTTTCACTGAGGACTTCATCAGCAGACTGAAGTAATTACTATGCCCTAAAACAAAGTTGTTAAGTAATAGTTTGAGAATAGACTCTACATGAAATGGTTGAGAACTCACACCACTCATACCACTCACTCACTCACTCACTCACTCACTCACTCACTTTACTTACGTGTAATAATTAATGTTAAACATGGTTCCAAGTATGTGTTATTATTGGAATCGTGTCTTCAGCCACATTTGGGGAGATGGTTGTAGCTGTGTGTTTGTGTACTATAGGGGGGGGGGGTCTAGACACAGAGGTTGGGCGGTGTATCATTTTGGGGTCATTATATTTCATGCAAATTGTTCGGGGAGGGTCACTTTTTGTGCAATTATATTTTTGATGACAAATATTCAAGTGACAGAGGAGGGGTGTCTGCAATTTTGTCCAAGCTCTGGGCGAGGGTGGTTTCAATCATTTCATATACTGAACTTCTGAAACACAAGCCCCCCCCCCCAATTTATTTCTAGTTCCCTATTGCAAGTTGTCCATCAAAGGTCTACTTTAATAATAGAAACTAAAAAGTGACAGATACATACTTGGTACATATGTGACCGAAATTATTCATCGAATGAATTAAGAAAAAGTTATAATTGCAGAAATAGGGGGATATCTACATTGTAACTACCCAACATCTATATTCAGCTAATCATATCGCCACCTAGAGGTCAACTGTAACTATGGAATTTGTCATTCTGGTGAGGATTTATGAGACCAATGCTGTGTGTAGAAGTCGTACTGATTGTGCATTATAACATTTGGCAATTTATTCACACATACATTTAATACAAAATTCTAAATTCAAATGATTACGTCACTATTTCTGTATGACTACACATGAATTGGAATACAATGTCATAGCAAATATAACAGAGAGTCCAAAAGGCTTCTGAATAGATGTTACACCACTTTACAAGATTAAGGCAATAAGTGTATTTTAATGAGAATGTTTAAAATTATAATTAAGCTAATGTGTAAAGGCCTGGGATTAATATAGATGTAAATTTAACAGATGATCATAGTTATTACACTGTGTGATACTTATAACAAGTGATATAATTTAATACCAACATGGAAAAGAGTGTAATTCTTTACTTAGTCTATTTGCTATAGACTAATTTTTCCCTTTATGCCATATTGTTTGTCTGTCTTGGCTTGAAAAAATGCAGTCGCGGATTGGACCATCTCGCTCATTAAAACACCTTCAGTGGGCCTTACCATCAACAGACAAGGCATTGGACTTCTGCTCTGTTGGAGGCTTCGTTATTCTGCAACTTTGCATAGTACAGACTTTATCGTAAATATTTGAATATGACTTTCATCGAATATGTAAAATTAAGACATATTGGTAAGCAAAACAACAACAACAACAACAACAACAACGGCAAAAGCACGCACCTATCACATTGATTCTAACAATGATAACAGCAACAGCAAGAGACACAAATTTAGACTTTTAATTGAAATCTTATCTCCCGTACTTTTTGTAATTACAAAAGTCACGAAGTCAACTTTGAGATAATATCTAAAAGTTGACTTAATAACTTTTGCAATTCTATCCTGTATAATAAAACAGATGAATTCCGACGGATGAAGATACTTTGCAAAGATTACATAACTGAAAGGGATCTTGAGACGATAGAGACTCCGAAAGACCTGATTAAAGCTTTGGAGAAGAGGAACCATGTATCAGAAGATGATACAAAACTTCTACAAACCATGTTGACAAAACTTGGAAGAGAGGATTTAGTTCGTGTTGTCAAAGGTACATATTACTCATTTAATCCGAGTTCACGATATTTTTGTTAGATAACAATTTAGAATTCATTTGGAAGAAAAACAAAGTTTTTACAATAATTACATGTCAATGTAGGGATGCTTTCCAATCAACATTAAAAAACTGACAATCCAAATTTTCTGATAAATTACAAATTAATGATCATGAGATCAACAAAAGAAACAAATGTGAATGCATGCGTCATGCATCCCATTTCTTCTAGTTCTGAAACAAATAACAATTTCTTCTGTTGTGTAATCTAGACTGGTATTTACATGTACAAACATATTATTCATAACAATATTCATGTTTACATCAAGTTCTTATCAACTATATCGTTTGATTAAGTATCATTTACTATCATCCATAGAAACTTAATGTATCAGTCTATGTTTATATTATAAAATTGAATTCGATGTTAGTTATGTGTGTCTTACCTAATTGTATAACAAAAAGACACTAGATACTAATCCTCAATATAATATCACATCACATCCATTAGAATAAGTATTTCGATAATTTTATCATTTTCAAGAAAACATTAATTTATCATTCCTCTTCGGTAAAAGGAATGATGAAGTAATGTGTATCCTTCCAATTTTATAACTTGCATATTTTGGGCTGACATGCATGACTTTACCTAAGATGCTGTAGACAAAAGTTTGTCTTCATAAATGGCAAGAAACAGTTTAAAAATCAGACAAAACATGTACACCTATCTTAAAGGTAAACTGTCATCACATGGAGAGCACATTACCACTCCTTGCTTTTAAGTTTATTTTAGACTAGAGGGTTATTACAAGGTCATCATCATTAATATAATTATATACACCAATGGTAGTACAACACTTTTTTGCCAAATTAAAAGCTAGCTAAAGGTTGGCAAAATTAAACATTTATTTCCAAAGGACTATAGAAACAGAACGTTCAAGTGTGTACATGAAACTTATCATACTCTTTACCAGAAAACAACAGCTTCATCTGATCCAAATTGTTTTTTATGTAGACTAAGCATGCAAAAGGAAGCTGATAACAAGACAAGTGTACTAATAAATCTCTCTCTCTCTCTCTCTCTCTCTCTCTCTCTCTCTCTCTCTCTCTCTCTCTCTCTCTCTCTCTCTCTCTCTCTCTCTCTCTCTCTCTCTCTCTCTCTCTCTCTCTCTCTCTCTAGCCATTGTAAGTATTATTCCAAGTGTTTTGAGTCCTACGACTCAGTGAGAATGCTCAATCACAACAACTTTAAGTATAAAACTTCTGTTATGCATATCCGTTTGTATTTTATCCTATCAACTATATTAGTAGTTGTTTCCCAAAATAACATGACATTGAATCTTAAATGGTTAAGAAATCTTGACATGGCAGCATTGCTGACATCTTTATCACGATTTCTATTGAAAATATTTTAATCACAATGCCCACCCTTACCAATTACATATAAAATGCTAAAGTTTTAATGCTGTCTTAATGGTCTACACTGACAATAATCATAAATAATACACTTTACTTTACTTGATCCTGATCCTTAATTTCATAAATTATATTGAAAATCATATCTTCCATCCTATGACTTTATTGAACAATTGAGCATGCAGCTACATCACGTGACAAAATCATCGTCTAAGATTGGATTTTACACGAATGTGTACCATTTTTTTTTTGTTAGGATGGTAAATCGAGATAGACAAAGCGAACCTCAGATGTTGCATTTGTTACAAGTTCTTAATTATAGTTGTGAAGTTTTTTCGGTTCTCAGGTCAATATCAAATAGAAACCAGGTCAAAAATATCTCTCATCAATATCAGCTTAGGCTGAATTTACGGGGGTGTTGGGGGTGTTAAGGAGAAATTATCTTTGTCAAAAAAAACTGCAGCCCCTCCCCGGCCCCCTTCGCACTCTTAAAAAATGCCATGCCCCCAAAACTGAACCCGAGGATTTTCGTAGCCCCGCCTCCCCCTGCTACATATTTTAACGTGTTAGGATACAGTATCCCCCTCCAGTTCAGAGTTGTAGAGTATGGAGCACTCCATTAAACTAACAGTGGAGAGAGAGAAAGATAGAGACAGACTAGAGAAAGACAGACAGACAGACAGACAGACAGACAGACAGACAGACAGACAGACAGAGGAAGGCATATACAAATACATATGTATTGCTGTCACCCAACTCATCACAGAATATAGGTTTTAGAAGGTATTGCGGCAAAGCTGTGAATAATTTCTTAATTTACTCGGTAAACGACTGTCCCTGAGGTTTAATTTGGTTCAAATCAAAATATTTTGGAGGGGGGCTCCTTAAAGATAATCAGAATTTTCATAGCTCCTCCTTTGAACGCTCAATTTTTTTCATGACCCCCGATTTCTCCCGAAGCCCCCCTCCCCAATCCAGTCATAAATTCTGACTCTAGCCTTAAGGACCGATCAGTTTCTCAAGCCTGGGTGGGGGGGAGGGGGCAGTGTATTCTTAAATTGGGCCGACAAAAAGTCACTGACCTCCCTATCTGTAAAATCAAAGACAGGCTGATCCCCCATCACTTTATTCTAAAACATGATGAACCTCCCCCCCCCCCCATATATACTATTCACATGACAGGTAATTTTTGATCGTGACTCAGTGTTGACTGTCTTGCATCTACTTTATAAGATTCCAGGTTAGCACTAACTATCATAATTATATCGACTACACAGGGTAATTATATTCCAAGAGGAGTTTAATAGCATCTTGACAGTGAATGAATGAATTATATTTTATTCGTATCATATTAGGCCACCGGCCTTTATATACAAAACTTTATAAACCAAATGTTGTACAGTGGTTTTTACCATCATCTAGATTTTTCCAATCATTTCAGCTCTTTTCTGAAAAGCAAAGTGAACATAACGTGAGAATTGTTTAATTAAATGTTCGTTTTTTGTTGATAATAGTATAAAGAACTTATATAGAACAGGTGGGTCGAAGAAATAATCTGGAATGTACTTCCTTCTTACGTCATCATATATAGGACAAACCAGACAAAAGTGATATTCATCTTCAATTGTTCTATTTTGACAGAAAGGACACACCCGGTCACTTCTAGGGGGTTTTGTTCTTTCCCATCTACAATTTTCAATTTGTAGCTGATGAGATGACGTACGAAGGCGACAGAGTGCATAGCGGAACACTTTTTAGTCTACTATGTCTAGGTAAATCTCATAGGTCAATAAAGATTTGAAATTACAATACATGTCTAGTTTAGAGGTTTCTAACATTTCACTGTGAATTAGTTGAATATATTGATAAAACTATTTTCATTTCCAACACCCTGTGTCTGCCATACTTCACTAAAACCAAAACAACATAACAAGTGTTTGACGTCAAGGGCCCAACAATGTACACCATTTTCATCCGTTCCGTAATGATACTTATAGCATAGAGACAGGATGCGGTCTGGTTTCAAATTTAACAACTTAAACCAATACTTGATTATTTTGATTTGTCTGGTAACAATTAATTGTAAATGACCGGTTTCAGCAAGGGAAGCACAGTTTGGCGTATGTCGATTTAAACCCAATATGTAACGTAGAAATTTACTATGGACATGTTCAATGTCAGTTGCTTTATGAAAACCCCAAATCTCTGCTGCATAGTTGAGTATCGGTGATATTTTTCCATCAAAAACTTTAAGCGCGGCTTTGACTGGTAAGTCTCCAAGTTTAGCGAGTTGGTTTTTAACAGTAAACATAGCTTTGCTGGCTTGAGCTGCAAGGGTTTTCTGAGCTAAATACCATTTGCCGCTACTTGACATAATGATTCCGAGGTATTTATAAAAAGGGACAACGTCAAGTTTGTGCCCATCTAAGAACCATTTCTCAGTTTACTTAATTATCCCCCCTCGCTTAAATACAATAATTTTAGTTTTGGCATAATTTACATTTAGGAGCCAACGTTTACAATACGTGGACAATTTATTTAATAATCTGTGCAGCCCAACGACGGTATAACTCAATAAGACCAGATCGTCTGCAAATAGTAATAGCCGTAAATTTAGGCCAGCAATATAGACTCCGGCAGAATTTTCGGTTTGTAATTCTCTTTCGATGTCATTTACAAAAAAGCAAAATAAAAGTGGGGATATAACAGACCCCTGTTGTAAGCCACAATTACAATGGAAGAAGTTGTTCAAACCATGAGGTGTTCGAACACAAGCTTGAACATTGCTATACATTGACATTAAAGTACGGAAGTAATTTCCCTTCATACCAGATTTGAATAAATTATAGAAGAGTAGATAGTGTTGTACCCTATCAAAGGCTTTTTCAAAATCGACATACGCACAAAACATTCTTTCTTTGGGTTTAGCTGAATAATCTGTAATAATAGTATTAAGGATAAATATATTATCTACTGTACTCCGCTGTTTCTTAAAGGCAGATTGTAGTTCGATGATAGGACCGTTTTCATTTAACCATAAATCCAGTCTCTTACATAAAATGGAACAAAATATCTTACCAATAACGGGAAGTAAATTTATACCCCTGTAATTTCTGGGATTCTCACGACTACCACTTTTGAAGATTGGAGTTATCATACCTTTCACCCACTCTTGTGGGAAGGTACATTTTGATAACAACAGATTGAACAGGTTACACAACATATTTGCGAAAACTTGAGGCGAGTTTTTAAAGAATTCACCACCCATACCATCAACACCTGGAGCTTTGTTGTTCTTTAATTTTTTAATACAATTGTTGACCTCCTCCACTGTAATAGGCTCGTCTAACATTCTACAGTTGACATCACTGTCAATATTTACATCTGCATTAATTTCTGTCAAATTAGTTTTGATTTGAGCATGAAAATCAGAAAAACTTTCGTCACTTTGGATTTTGGGGTCAAAAAAGTTTGCAAAGTATTCAAACCATGACTCTTTTCGAATGGTCTTTGGTAAACCAGGTGCGAATTCTTTTAAAATAGCTCCAAAAATTTCGCAAATTATTTTCTTTTGCACATACAACAAATCTGTCTACTTTTTGTTGATTATGAATTTTCTTCTTATACTGATGTAATGACTTTTGCTGATTCCACACTGCTTTACCCAGTGATGTCTCAAGATCTAACTGGTTTATGTGTTCAAGTTCATTAGGGTGTAGCGTGTTTACATTTTCGTAGGTATAATGAACTCAATAGGCATATGATCAGATTCTGTATGACTTTGAATCTTAAACATTTTCACGTAAAAAAACCCACTTTTGTGGAATAAGTAAGTAATCTACAACACTGCAGCCATTTGAAGTAATACAAGTGTAGTAATTGTTGAGTTCATCTAGTCTACCATTTACAATTCTGAAACCAGTGGAAATGCAAAAATCTAGCAATTCTCGGCCATAAGGATTTACATTTTTATCGATGTTATGTCTCAGAGGTAACGTCTCATCATTTACATAATTTTCATCAATAGGTAGGTGGTTACAATCATCAATTTCTATGAAATCTGGGTCAGTTCCTGTCCGGGCGTTAAAATCGCCACAAATAAAACAGCTGTATGTCGGAAATTTATCCATGTAAAATGCTAATTCAGTTTCTAGAGTGTCAAAGATTAGTTCGTTTGAATGAATTGATGAACCACTTGGTGATTTATAAACAATAGCAATTAGAAAGTTTTCCAGGTGTTTGTCATTTGCTTTCAAGTGTACCCAAAGAATATTTTCAGAGATACTATCTAATTTGATATGGTCATAGCCAAGGTTTGCTTTCATATAAATTGATATCCCACCTGAGTTATGAGCGTACTTGCTAGACTTTTTACGAGTACAATTTACACTTGTAAAACCATCATCTGTAAGTTGATCACCCATGTTCATCCATGTTTCAACAAAGCATAAACAATCAAAAGACTTAAGATATGAAACAAAATTCACATCAGACAATTTGTTTTTCAACCCTTGTACGCTCCAGTAAAGAAAGTTGAGTTTATTGTTCGATTTACTAGAATGTTCAGTCGGCGTATCTGGTTGGACGTTATCATACAGACCTTGGCCTCCACGTCAGTGGTATCTGTTTATCTTTTCGACAACTTGTTGTTTTGCCGGGTCATACACAAAAGTTTTGTTATCAATAATAAGTTTCTCATACGATAAATACACCTTATCATGATTTTCTCTTGCTTCTATCATCATCTGTCCAAGTTTTCTTCTTGCTTCTAGAACTCGAGGAGAGAAAACTTCCGAAATTCTGCTCGGTGGGAGTTGATTTTTCATTTCTTTCGCTTTTCAATATACAGCATCCCTTTGTTTAAAGAAGCTAAATTTCGCGATTGCGACTTGTGGGTGTTGGCGGGAGAATTTGTTACGATGAACCCATTCAAACTGTATTTCATCTCCATTCATATCAAGTTTATCAGTAATGAGTTGCCTAACCTTCTGCTCGGTTTTCTCCCATGTTTCATTGTCCTCTTGGTGTAGACCATGAATGATGAAATTTTCCCTTCTTGACTGTGCTTCTTGTCTGTCTTGCTCTCTTTCCAATCTTTCGATTCGTTAACGTAGAATTTTATTTTCTGTAGCTATCTCTGCCATCTTCCTACTATCTGACTCAAGACGGGTTTTAATTTCCGTCATATCGTCGGCTAAGCAACCAACCTTATGCTCCATAGTAGTAGTAAGATTTGATAGTTGAGTTGATAGTGATTCCTGTACTTTATGTAATTCGGTCAGTTAGGTTCAATGTTTCGTTTGTGTCCGGTGTTCTAATGGTGGGCATTTCGTTTCATGAACCAAGGCATGGCCGTAGGTCCATTTTACCAGCACTGTCGGTAATTTTCGATTGACGAGGTCCTGGATTTAACTCAATATCGCCACTCATAGAAAGTAACAGTTTAATGAACACCTGTTGATTTCCCATTTCATAGTTTTGTTGACAGTGAATGGTATGGGGAAGCTTGAGCAAGGGATATGTATATCTCTTAGGTGGGGAGGGGGGGGGTCCTATGGGGTCTCTCCCCCTAGAAGCCGTGGAGGTTTTTTACTCTGAAAAGTCACTTTTGAGATTATTCAGGCCCTTTCAGACAATAATTTCCAAGCTTTACAAGACAGCACCAACATGTAAAAAGCAACTACATAGGGTTGAAGTATTTTTGAAATGTAGTTTGATAGTATCTTGACAGTAAGCTGTAGGGGAAGAGTTTGAGACTGGGATGTGTACACCTCATGTAGGGGGTGTCCTGGGGGTCACCCCTAGAAGCCCTGGAGGTTTTGTACTCTTAAAAGTCAATTTTGAGACTATTCAGACCCTTTCAGACAATAATTTCCAAGCTTTACAAGACAGCACCAACATGTAAAAAGCAACTACATAGGGTTGAAATACTTTTGAAATATACTTTGATAGCAGAGGGGAAGAGCTTGAGACTGGGATATGTCCACCTCATGTGGGGGTCCAATGGGTCCCTCTAGAAGCCCTGGAGGATTACAAGACAACACCATCAAGTATCAGAAACTATTCTTTATAACTTACATAGGGTTGAGATATGCTCTTAGAAAGTTAAATGGCATCATTATATACATGTAGTAAAGGTCAGCACATCTAATGGTACAGTTGTAGTATCATTGGTAGAGGAGATTTGGAGTTTAAGGCAATTTTAGACTACCTTGGCAAACCTTTCACATCTTTAAAAGACAATATCATCTCAAATTAGAATCGGGTGAAAATATTTAAGAAAAGTTTAACACCATTATGACAGTAAAAAGGTTGTTGGTGCATCTGGTTGTTGGTTGGTTGATTGAATACATGAGTGACCTCTGGGGATGAGAGAGTTCTTGGGGTTTGCCCCTGGCAGACCTGCAGTTTTTTTGCTTCTAGTAAGGCAATGTTTAGGTTATTCATAGCCTTTGAGGTAATATTTCCAAGCTTCGAATAGCTAACGTAATTGTAAGTTTTAAATGAGTTTACCATGTCACATAAAAATGGCCTCGTAACATTGGTATAGGGGCATTAATATTGCATGTATAGTAAAGTCACCGGTATTTTAGAGAATTTTAGGTGGTCATACCTAGTGTATAATAGAAACTGGAATCTGATGAGGTGTGGTGATTTGTATAATAATAATGGTAATGATGTTGGGTTCTTATATAGCGCTTTCCCACACCATGCTCAAAGTACTTTACAATTATTAACCCTGGCTCGGATCAGAACGGCACAACGGCCCTTTAGTCTTTCTCCCTGGGGAGCATACAATTTGCAGTGTCAATAACATGTAGTGTCCAAAATAGAAAGTGTAATAATCCATTCTGACAAGTTCATAGTGACGAGTAGAACATTTAAGATTAACTTCTTTTATAAACTATCTATGAAGGTTACCATTACGAAACCTTCAAGTTCACTTCTGCCTCAAAGTGTAATATACTATAAGTGAACCACTGATTGTGAAACAGCCAAGCATTTACACGACATGTTCTGTAACTAGTGTGGTAGCTAGGTAATACATGTGTATGTATTATTATAGTTATGTTTGAACTAATAAGTAATATTAAAGAATTAATGTAAGAAAGAGGGATAAGAACAAATATTTACATGTACCACATTTCAGACAATGCTATATGCCATTGTAGGAAAAGAAATTTTTTCTTCCATCACAATCCAAACCACAAGGACCCCCCCCCCCCATCCAAAAGTTTGTAAACAGGGTGATCCCCTCCCACTGCCAATTTCAAAAACAGGGTGAGCCCTTCCAAATCCACCCCCACCCCAATCACCCCCCCCCCCAGGCCGAAGAAACTGACCGGTCCATTATAACTTCGAATGAAACTATGAGAAGTAAAGTAATATTGTTCGCTACTATGATTCATCTTCATGATGATGGAATTGCTTTTCGCATTCGCAATCTAATAATTTGCCTGATGCCAATGCACTGTAAGTAATAAATAATTAGAAAACGGCACTAATCTAGCAAAATCAAATATCAATGCAATCAGTCCAAATGTTACAGACAAAAAGTAGAAAATATCATACTTCAATATAATACCCCAGGAAGATGGTAAAATACAAGATTATAGACCAGACTGTGTAGGAGACAACAAGCATGTGAATTATTGTTCGATCCATTGAATGATTAATATCTGTGATATTGATCAGTTGACTAGCTATGGATTATCACTTGTGTATATATAGATCAGATTTTCAGTCAGGTGTGAATATGAAATTTGACAAATATTTCAGTGTTTATAGATTGACAGGACAGATATTCATTTCACATATGTCACTAGTCTGTGACACTAATTTACAGTGTAGTTGATCATCAATTTCATAAATTACATGAATGATATCTTTTACACTGTCAATTCATCCTTGTCTGGAAATAAACACAACTACAGGTAAGTTATAATAAAAGAAGGTTTATCGAGTACTTTATTACCAGTTATATGCAATATTTATCTTAGAGTTTAATTGGATATAAGTCCTTGTATATAAAAAATTAACATTCTTCCTAAATATCATTTATTTCACACGTATTCAAAAGAAATATATATACTGATAATATACTGTTAACTAAATAATGTGATTTGGCTATAGATTACTAGTTGTTTATGTAAATATATGTATACAGAATATTACAGATTAGATTTCAGTCATGTGTGGTAGTAAACTGGACAAATATTTTAGTGTATCTAAATAACAGTAAAGATATTCATTTCACATATGTCACACTAAATTACAGTGTAGTTGATTCAATGTCATGAATTATATAAATAATATCTTTCTTTTTATCCTTCTTTCCTGTGAATTTTAATACCCTGTCTATACATCCTTGTCTGGAAATAAACACAACTACTCCACAGAATGTAAGTTATAATAAAGGAAGGATTATTTACTACCTTAGTACTAGTTATATGCATTATTTATATTAGAGTTTAATTGGATATAAGTCCTTGTATATTAAATATTCTTGGTAAATATAATTTTTTTCATGCTTATTCAAAAGAAATATATATATACAGATCTAAATAATGTGATTTGGCTATAGATTACTAGTTGTTTATGTAAATATATGTATAAAGTATATAACAGATTAGATTTTAGTCATGCGTGGTAGTAAATTTGACAAATATTTGAGTGTATCTAGATGGACAGTAAAGATATTCATTTCACATATGTTACACTAATTTACAGTGTAGTTGATCATCAATTTCATAAATTACATAAATGATATCTTTTACACTGTCAATTCATCCTTGTCTGGAAATAAACACAACTACTCCACAGAACGTAAGTTATGATAAAGGAAGGATTATTTACTACCTTATTACTAGTTATATGCATTATTTATATTAGAGTTTAATTGGATATAAGTCCTTGTATATAAAAATTAACATTCTTCCTAAATATCATTTATTTCACACTTATTCAAAAGAAATATATATACTGATAATATACTGTTAACTATATAATGTGATTTGGCTATAGATTACTAGTTGTTTATGTAAATATATGTATGCAGAATATTACAGATTAGATTTCAGTCATGTGTGGTAGTAAATTGGACAAATATTTTAGTGTATCTAAATAACAGTAAAGATATTCATTTCACATATGTCACAATAATTTACAGTGTAGTTGATTCAATGTCATGAATTATATAAATAATATCTTTCTTTTTATCCTTCTTTCCTGTGAATGTTAATATCCTGTCTATCCATCCTTGTCTGGAAATAAACACAACAACTCTACAGTGTGTAAGTTATGATAAAGGAAGGATTATTTACTACCTTAGTACTAGTTATATGCATTATTTATATTAGAGTTTAATTGGATATAAGTCCTTGTATATTAAATATTCTTGGTAAATATTATTTTTTTCATGCTTATTCAAAAGAAATATATATATACAGATCTAAATAATGTGATTTGGTTATAGATTACTAGTTGTTTATGTAAATATATGTATAAAGAATATAACAGATTAGATTTTAGTCATGCGTGGTAGTAAATTGGACAAATATTTGAGTGTATCTAGATGGACAGTAAAGATATTCATTTCACATATGTTACACTAATTTACAGTGTAGTTGATCACCAATGTCATGAATTATATAAATAATATTTTTCTTTTTATCCTTCTTTCCTATGAATTTTAATACCTTGTCTATCCATCCTTGTCGTGAAATGAATACAACTACTCAACAGATTGTAAGTTATAATAAAGGAAGGATTATTTACTACCTTATAAGTTATATGCATTATTTATATTAGAGTATTATTGGATATAAATCCTTGTATATAAAATATTCTTGGTAAATATCATGTATTTCACACTTATTTGAAAGAAATATACATACTGATGTAAACCATTTTATTTAGCTATAGATTACTAGTTGTTTATGTAAATGTAGTATACTGAATTTTACAGATCAGATTTCAGTCATATTTGAGTATCTAGATGGACAGTAAAGATATTCATTTCATATATGTCACACTAATTTACAATGTAGTTGATCACCAATGTCATGAATTATATAAATAATATCTTTCTTTTTATCCTTCTTTCCTGTGAATTTTAATATCCTGTCTGTCCATCCTTGTCTGGAAATGAACACAACTACTCAACAGGAGGTAAGTTATAATAAAGGAAGGATTATTTACTACCTTATTTCTAGTTATATGCATTATTTGTATTAGAGTTTAATTGGATATAAATCCTTGTATATAAAATATTCTTGGTAAATATCATGTATTTCACACTTTTTCAAAACAAATATATATATATACTGATATAAACAATGTGATTTAGCTATAGATTACTAGTTGTTTATGTAAATATATGTATACAGAATATTACAGATTAGATTTCAGTCATGTGTGGTAGTAAATCGGACAAATATTTTAGTGTATCTAAATAGACAGTAAAGATATTCATTTCACATATCACACTAATTTATAGTGTAGTTAATCATCAATGTCATGAATTATATAAATAATATTTTTCTTTTTATCCTCCTTTCCTGTGAATGTTAATACCTTGTCTATCCATCCTTGTCTGGAAATGAACACAAATACTCTACAGGTGGTAAGTTATAATAAAGGAAGGATTATTTACTACCTTATTACTAGTTATATGCATTATTTATATTAGAGTTTAATTGGATATAAATCCTTGTATATAAAATATTCTTGGTAAATATCATGCATTTCACACTTACTCAAAAGAAATATATATACAGATCTAAATGATTTGATTTAGCTATAGATTAGTAGTTGTTTATGTAAATATATGTATACAGAATATTACAGATTAGATTTTATTCATGTGTGGTAGTAAATTGGACAAATATTTTAGTGTATCTAAATAGACTAAAAATATTTATTTCACATATCACACTAATTTATAGTGTAGTTAATCATCAATGTCATGAATTATATAAATAATATTTTTCTTTTTATCCTTCTTTCCTGTGAATTTTAATACCTTGTCTATCCATCCTTGTCTGGAAATGAATACAACTACTCAACAGATTGTAAGTTATAATAAAGGAAGGATTATTTACTACCTTATTACTAGTTATATGCATTATTTATATTAGAGTTTAATTGGATATAAATCCTTGTATATAAAATATTCTTGGTAAATATAATCAATTTCACACTTATTCAAAATAAATATATATAGTGATGTAAACAATTTTATTTAGCTATAGATTACTAGTTGTTTATGT
Organism: Glandiceps talaboti; assembly: GCF_964340395.1. Lineage (NCBI taxonomy): Eukaryota > Metazoa > Hemichordata > Enteropneusta > Spengelidae > Glandiceps > Glandiceps talaboti. Next base: position 17,178,749 of record NC_135559.1, read on the forward strand.
ATATGTATGTATACTGAATATTACAGATTAGGTTTCAGTCGTTTGGTAGTAAATTGGACAAGTATTTGAGTGTATCTAGATGAACAGTAAAGATATCCATTTCACATATGCCACACTAATTTACAGTGTAGTTGATCATCAATGTCTGGAATTATATAAATAATATCTTTCTTTTTATCCTCCTTTCCTGTGAATGTTAATACCCTGTCTATCCATCCTTGTCTGGAAATAAACACAAATACTCTACAGCGTGTAAGTTATAATAAAGGAAGGATTATTTACTACCTTAGTACTAGTTATATGCGTTATTTATATTAGAGTTTAATTGGCTTTAAATCCTTGTATATAAAATATTCTTGATAAATATCATGTATTTCACACTTATTCAAAAGAAATATATATACTGATGTAAGCAATGTGATTTAGCTATAGATTACTAGTTGTTTATGTAAATATACAGAATATTACAGATTAGATTTCAGTCATGTGTGGTAGTAAATTGGAATATTTTTGAGTGAATCTAGAAAGTTAGTAAAGATATTCATTTCACATATGTCACACTAATTTACAGTGTAGTTGATCAGCAATGTCATGAATTATATAAATAATATCTTTCTTTTTATCCTTCTTTCCTGTGAATTTTAACATCCTGTCTATCCATCCTTGTCTGGAAATGAACACAACAACTCTACAGCCTGTAAGTTATAATAAAGGAAGGATTATTTACTACCTTATTACTAGTTGTATTCATTATTTATATTAGAGTTTATTGGATATAAGTCTTTGTATATAAAATATCCTTGGTAAATATATGTATTTCACACTTATTCAATAGAAATATACATACTGATGTAAACCATTTTATTCAGCAATAGATTACTAGTTGTTTATTTAAATGTAAGTATACTGAATATTTAAGCAATAACCCCTGCCGAAGGTGGGTATACACGAGATTTTGGTACAATTCGCAATATATAGCACGAGCCGAATTGCGAGTGCTATATTGAGCGTATTGTACCAAGTTCGAATGTATACCCGCCTTAGGCGGGGGTTATTGCTATTATATTATATCAAAATATGTGTCTATTTCTTTTTAATGTGATTCTGTGGTTATTTATATGCCTGAAAAGGTGAATTCGCACGTACAGGAAAAGATCGTCGCTAATAGATTGTCGGGAACGAGCATATTTTGATGAGTGGATATGTTCATGTCGCCCACACACACACAATGCATGAACACAAATCATACACTGAAGTTACACAAAAAACGGGGCAAGAGGTCAAAGAAAGTAAAAATTCTGTTTGGATATTTACATAAGAACAATACAATCTTGTACACTGCTAAAAATAGATGTCTTGGTGTTGAATCAGTTGAATCGGAGAAAGCTTGAGACAGTAAATCATAGACGTGATGTTACACAGTCTACTTTAATTTAATGGTTTACAAATTGAACATTGACTGAACCTGAAAATGTAAAGTTTTGAAATAATCCTGATGCACATGATTGATGGTTAAAAGTTAAATTGGTGTTGCTTGATTTAACGAGAGCAGAACGCTGAGATGGCTCATTGTACTATTCATATGCTAGACTAGGGGCCCATTTTACCACTCCCAGCCGTGGTAAAATGGGATTTTACCACAGTTATTATCCAATCAGAATGGCACATAGTAGCATGATATAATATAATACTGATTAAATTTCAGTCGTGTGGTAGTAAATTGGACAAATATTTGAGTATCTAAATAGACAGTAAAGATATTCATTTCACATATGTCACACTTATTTACAGTGTAGTTGATCATCAATGTCTTGAATTATATAAATAATATCTTTCTTTTTATCCTTCTTTCCTGTTAATTATAATATCCTGTCTATCCATCCTTGTCTGGAAATGAACACAACTAATCTCCAGTGTGTAAGTTATAATAAAGGAAGGATTATTTACTACCTTATTACTAGTTATATGCATTATTTATATTAGAGTTTAATTGGATATAAATCCTTGTATATAGAATATTCTTGGTAAATATAATCTATTTCACACTTATTCAAAATAAATATATATAGTGATGTAAACAATTTTATTTAGCTATAGATTACTAGTTGTTTATGTATATGTATGTATACTGAATATTACAGATTAGGTTTCAGTCGTTTGGTAGTAAATTGGACAAGTATTTGAGTGTATCTAGATGAACAGTAAAGATATCCATTTCACATATGCCACACTAATTTACAGTGTAGTTGATCATCAATGTCTGGAATTATATAAATAATATCTTTATTTTTATCCTCCTTTCCTGTGAATGTTAATATTCCCTGTCTATCCATCCTTGTCTGGAAATGAATACAACTACTCAACAGATTGTAAGTTATAATAAAGGAAGGATTATTTACTACTTTATTACTAGTTATATGCATTGTTTATATCAGAGTTCAATTGGATATGTCTTTCTATATGAAATATTCTTGGTAAATATCATGTATTTCACACTTATTCAAAATAAATATATATAGTGATGTAAATAAATTATTTAGCTATAGATTACTAGTTGTTTATGTATATGTATGTATACTGAATATTACAGGTTAGGTTTCAGTCGTTTGGTAGTAAATTGGACAAATATTTGAGTGTATCTAGATGAACAGTAAAGATATCCATTTCACATATGCCACACTAATTTACAGTGTAGTTGACAATCAATGTCATGAATTATATAAATAATATCTTTCTTTTTATCCTCCTTTCCTGTGAATGTTAATACCCTGTCTATCCATCCTTGTCTGGAAATGAACACAAATACTCTACAGATGGTAAGTTATAATAAAGGAAGGATTATTTACTACCGTATTACTAGTTATATGCATTATTTATATTATAGTTTAATTGGATATAAATCCTTGTATATAAAATATTCTTGGTAAATATCATGCATTTCACACTTACTCAAAAGAAATATATATACTGATCTAAATGATTTGATTTAGCTATAGATTACTAGTTGTTTATGTAAATATACAGAATATTACAGATTAGATTTCATTCATGTGTGGTATGAAATTGGAAATTTTTTGAGTGTATCTAGAAAGATAGTAAAGATATTCATTTCACATATGGCACACTAATTTACAGTGTAGTTGATCATCAATGTCATGGATTATATAAATAATATCTTTCTTTTTATCCTTCTTTCCTGTGAATTTTAACATCCTGTCTATCCATCCTTGTCTGGAAATGAACACAACAACTCTACAGCCTGTAAGTTATAATAAAGGAAGGATTATTTACTACTTTATTACTAGTTGTATTCATTATTTATATTACAGTTTATTGGATATAAGTCTTTGTATATAAAATATCCTTGGTAAATATATGTATTTCACACTTATTCAATAGAAATATACATACTGATGTAAACCATTTTATTTAGCAATAGATTACTAGTTGTTTATTTAAATGTAAGTATACTAAATATTTAAGCAATAACCCCTGCCGAAGGCGGGTATACACAAGATTTTGGTACAATTCGCAACATATATTCGGCGAGTGCTATATTGAGCGAATTGTACCAAATTCGAGTGTTCACCCGCCTTTGGTAGGGGTTATTGCTATAATATTATATCAAAATATGTGTCTATTTCTTCTAAATGTGATTCTGTGGTTATTTATATACCTGAAAAGGTGAATTCGCACGTACAGGAAAAGATCGTCGCTAATAGATTGTCGGGAACGAGCATATTTTGATGAGTGGATATGTTCATGTCGCCCACACACACACACACTGCATGAACACAAACCATACACTGAAGTTACACAAAAAACGGGGCAAGAGGTCAAAGAAAGTAACAATTTTGTTTGGATATTTACATAAGAACAATACAATCTTGTACACTGCTAAAAATAGATGTCTTGGCGTTGAATCAGTTGAATTGGAGAAAGCTTGAGACACTAAATCATAGACGTGATGTTACACAGTCTACTTTAATTTAATGGTTTACAAATTGAACATTGACTGAACCTGAAAATGTAAAGTTTTGAAATAATCCTGACGCACATGACTGATGGTTAAAAGTTAAATTGGTGTTGCTTGATTTAACGAGAGCAGGACGCTGAGATGGCTCATTGTACTATTCATATGCTAGTCTAGGGGCCCATTTTACCACTGCCAGCCGTGGTAAAATGGGATTTTACCACAGTTATTATCCAATCAGAATAGCACATAGTAGCATGATATAATATAATACAGATTAAATTTCAGTCGTGTGGTAGTAAATTTGACAAATATTTTAGTGTATCTAAATAGACAGTAAAGATATTCATTTCACATATGTCACACTTATTTACAGTGTAGTTGATCATCAATGTCATGAATTATATAAATAATATCTTTCTTTTTATCCTTCTTTCCTGTGAATGTTAATATCCTATCTGTCCATCCTTGTCTCGAAATGAATACAACTACTCATCAGATGGTAAGTTATAATAAAGGAAGCATTATTTACTACCTTTTGTACTAGTTATATGCATTATTTATATTAGAGTTTAATTGGATATAAATCCTTGTATATAAAATATTCTTGATAAATATCATGTATTTCACACTTATTCAAAAGAAATATATATACTGTTGTAAACAATTTTTTTTTAGCAATAGATTACTAGTTGTTTTTGTAAATGTAAATATGCAGAATAATACAAATTATATTTCAGTCATGTGTGGTAGTAAAGTGGACAAATATTTTAGTGTATATAGATGGACAGTAAAGATTTTCATTTAACATATGTCACACTATTTTACAGTGTAGTTGATCATGTCTTGACTATGTAAATAATATCTTTCTTTTTATCCTCCTTTCCCGTGAATTTTAATTCCCTGTCTATCCATCCTTGTCTGGAAATGAATACAACTACTCAACAGATTGTAAGTTATAACAAAGGAAGGATTATTTACTACCTTATTACCAGTTATATGCATTATTTATATTAGAGTTTATTTTGATATAAGTCCTTGTATATAAAATATTCTTGGTAAATATCATGTATTTCACACTTATTTAAAAGAAATATATATAGTGATGTATTTTTTTTTATTTAGCTATAGATTATTAGTTGTTTTTGTAAATGTATGTATACAGAATATTAAAGATTAGATTTCAGTCATATTAAGTGTATATCACCTGTGTTTTGCATATGACCTTTACGGCAACTTTGGTGGAGGAAATAATTTCAAACAATCAAACAAATCTCACTGTGTGAAAAACAACATGGCTGGCACCCATATAACAAAGAACTTCGACATGTTGGCGTCTTCAGCTGTTTACAACACAGCTAAGTAAGTTAGCTTTGTAACCCTGAAATGTATTTTTGTTGTCAATTTTTGACATGTTAATCAATGTAAAAGTTATTGAAACCGATTTCGATGTATTCCTTGTGATTTTATCATCATATGTTGTGGTGTTATATGTCCTGAGTATTTTTCTTTGTCATTTGAGTTTTTCCCGTAATGTGTGGTGTTACGTGTGTATGGACGATGTTCATATAGTCACTACACTTTATTTTTAGACATTGACTGACAACATCTCCAATTATTTACCAATTTTAACACTACAGGACCGGGGTGAAATAGGAGAAGCTGTCACTTATTCTTTTCCTGCTAATGTTCCAGTACTAATCAAGAAAATGAATATTACTAGTCTTCGAATTTGGATAACTAATCAAAATAAAGAACTAATAGATTTTAATGGTTATCCAATTTCATTTCAACTCGAGCTTACTTAAATTAACGTGACCATATGCTAACATGTTACGACGATCTAGAACATAACGTTTATCATTGAAGCAACTTAAAGAAGTTTTATTGATTTTGTAACTACTGATCTGGTAATTTATCGATCGTATAGTATTCATGGAATGTTTCATTTGTAAATTTTCAAAAAGTACTGTCTTATATTCTTCATGAATTATATTCTTTTTTATAACTAACTTTTTTTATACCTTTTGCTTTACGTGCGGAAGCAGACTCTGTTATGTAAGAGTACATTTTACTTCGAAGCCCAATACATTCAATAATTGGTACACCCGCACACTCGTCTTTGAATTTACCAATTACCTTTTTGTTATAGTCAAAGAAATATGGACTTATTGATGAATAATCACTATTATCAAAAAGATCTTAATCTTTGTAGAAATCTTTATAAGAATCATTAGTTTGAATTCCATGCATTAATGAACCTGTATCTGTGAATAATAATTTAGCTCGTGGTCCATATTTTTCTTTTATATAGTTGTAATGAAATTCATACATAAAGTTTTAGGCAGCTCAAGAATACTCATTCCAACATATAAGGGTTGATTTAGGGTTAATCGTTCTTTTTGTTTTCCACTGCTACTAGACTTTCAGTTATAATTTTTTGCATGACAAACGTTGGTTTGGATACTAATTGCTTGATGTGTTTTTCTGTTATACATAATTTTATACTACGGTGTTTATGTAGATTCATTATGGTACGTCCAAAAAACAGAGTAATTCATTAATTTGAAGAAATCTTTTTCGAATGCATTTCTTGCTTTCTTTCTTTTTTCTGTGTTAAATAAAATGTATTGCGACATCCATTTTGATTGATTAGACTTAATGGCTCTGTGAATTTTACTTATTTTTAAACCAAGTGATAAATGTTGTTTTAAGTTTTGAAAATGAAGTATATAATTCTTTTTAGGTCTCAGAGTTGTAGTTAATTTCTTTATATTTCCACATTTGATATTAAATAGGTCACATATCTTTTTATTATGCGGGGATAACATGTCTTCAGTAATACATAGTCTCTCAGGTGCTAAAGGATAATCATTATGAAGATTATGCAACTCGTTAGGATATTCAAGATCAACTTCAAGAATTAATCCATGTTTACTTTCGTTGGTGTATTTACTTACGTCAAGCGAATCTAAATCAATCCATTTAAATCCATGTGTTGGTAAAGATTGAGTCATTGCCCAACCATAGAGATTATTAGCATCTAAATACATGATGTACTTTGTTTCCTGAGTTGAATGTATGGATTGTTTGCCTTTGCATGACCAGCGGATATATAAGAAATACCTCCACGAAGACCTTTTTCAATGGAGAGATGCATATCTATATCCGTTAATAATTCGAGTTTAATGGAAGTCATTTTTAAACACGCATCCCAGGATAATCCAGGAGCACTGAAATAATGACAGGGATTGAGATTATAGTATACATTACATGTTTTTCGGAAATTTTCAAATACATCAGTTAATAAAAGTACATCAGTTTTAAGGTACAGATCATGGTAATCACCCATCATTTGCATATTAAAATGCTTCCAAATATTTTGTGCATGCTCATAATCTTCATCGGTTATACCAGCGTCATTTAGAATGGAATAGAATTTTTCCTTTAGTGGAAGATTAAAATCAACGAATTTTTCAATGGAATCCATATAGTCATAGGGGTATACACCTTTCCTTGTTAGTAATTTTAGACTATCGAGGAATTCTTGTTTTGTGTATTTGAAATCACTTGTGTTACCTACAAGTTTTTCTAATGAAGCATTTAAGAAATTTAAACCATCTATGAAGACTAAGTGATTACCAATCATTATAGCCCTGAACTTTTCCATTGAATGTGGGATAATATTAATTATTTGCCCCTCAAAGTTTTCAAAGGGTTTGAACAATGAAATGTCCTTTTAAATTGTGGAATATAATGGGTATTTTTTTCGTTACTTGAAATTCAATATAACATTTTACATGTGCTGAACCACGGTATTTACCAGTAATATGACAATGATCACGAACTCATATGTAATTTTCTTCGAATAATTTTTCACAAATATGACATTATGTTGCGTTTTTGAAACACATTTCATCGTTTTTACTCATACACAAAGGTTTGTTAAAATGTTGTTCTTTTATATCTTTGCAATAGTCAACTTCTGATAACATCATTTCCATAAATATTTTAGATGCATGTGGTCCTCTGTAAATGACACTTTCTTTACTGAATGTGTCATCATAACAACAAACAAGTTTATAACCAAATCTACATCCTTGTTTTTGGTAATGATGTGTGAATATTGTGTTTTCATTTGGATGACAGGTATTCACTTTTCGAGTTATAGATTCAAAATCTGCATAAATAACAAATGGAGCATTTAATTGTTTTGGGTAATTTTTAAATGACAACCATTTATTCTCCTCAGTTGGCATTCGTATAGCTTGTGTACCATTTATTTCAAAACAAATAGGAATGTGTTAATTTAAAATCTCTGCGGTTGTAATGTGTTGTAAACAATATTTACAAAAATGTTTTCTTCCTTTATAGTTTGTTATACCATGCATGAATCGATTAAAATCTTTGATGCAAACATAATGTTTTTTATCACCACGAGTTATTAGTAGTAAGTCAAGGTGATCTTCACAAGTTGGTTTACTAACATAAATTGAATATGCTTTTTTTATTTTTATAACCAAATACAGAAATAGATATATTATTTTGGTTTTCAATCTTTGGAATTTGTTTTATAGTAACTGGGAACGTTATTCCTTTATAATCTACATGATTAATATGTTGACTATATTTATTATTTATGAATTTTGACTGGAATATTCATCATCAATATTTTGTATATTAACGAGACCTTTCTTGTGATGTTGTAGTTCTTTTGGTAATTTGATATATGAGTTACCTTGTAAAGGGTCATATCTTGCAATATTTACATAAAAATTAAGAAGTGATTTTATTTGCCAACCATCACTTGTTATTTCTTAGTTACCACTTTTTACAAATTTTATCTTCAAGGTTAATATCGCTTTTATTCCACCTGTATTTTGTAAATTTTGTTCTAAGATTTTCTTTATTATTAATTTATTTTCAGTTAATTGTGTATGTGGTTCATTCGCAGTTATATCAATTTTATATGATTCACATATCCTTTATAAGCTCTCTCGAGTTCAAGATATTTGGGTTATATTATAACACCACCTACACGTTGGTAACCTCTGTTAATAAGATTTTGATATGTATTATTACCTATTTTAACCATACGTTTGGTGATAGGATTCATGATATATCCTTCTGTTAATGGTTGAGGAAGATTATCAGGTACCGGCCAATCCAAAATATTATCTTCTCTTGGAGGTGTGATATTAGCAATATCATACTGTATAAGCTTATTGTATACACGCCTACCAACTTTTGTCATTCGATTCGTGAGTGGGTTCCGGATCTTATCCATATTATATAAATAAGATTTATATTTTTATTAATATTTTTTATATTAATTATTTATTCAATAGGTTTTTTGTAATTTACAACTTTTCTTTTTATGTCTATACAACGAAAAATAACTACTTAATTCTGAACCACATTCACAGAAATATATTTTGGATTCTTTAACACAATGTGTACTTCTGTTAAGTTGATCTTTAAATGACACTCATATTTATATGCAAACCCGCATTTATCACATGTGAACTCAGTAAAAACATGCTCACATATTGGGCTAGTCTGTAAGGTACGCCGTGACGGGGTGCCCTCAAACATCGGCCAACCCCTAACACGTCTGTATCGAACTGCACTCTTCCCAGCGTTTCCAACCAGAACTGGTTGCGGCCAATCACAGGCATGCACATGATTAGAGGCCGTCAAATGACAGAGACGTCACACTTTTATGTTAATTTGTTTAATTTCACTGGCGACATAATCAGACATTGAGTCACCGATATTAGCATACATTCCGCCCACAACCATCTTGTATCTTATCATCTGTAAACAATGTAATGTATAACAAAGTATACCGATTACGTTCTCAATTTGAGCTATTAAAGCATTTAGCAAAGTACGTCGAGTTACCAGCAAAATGTCTGTCGTGAATGCCATTACGAAGTCTTCCCATGAATTTGGAATAGTGTTTAAAGAGAAACAGAGAGAATGTCTGGAGGTTTTTTGCACTGGACGAGACGTGTTTGCGATACTACCGACTGGTTACGGCAAGTCGATCATATATTACACGTTGTACCTAGCACCCAAAGTCATCGATTTAATCAAGGCCAACCAGGTTCCATAATTCTTATTAATTCGTCTCTCGTTTCACTGATGATGGACCAAGTAGAACGCTGTCAAAAGTTAGGCATAACAGCATCGCTTATCGGTTCGTCTTTGACCGACAGTAATGCTAAACAACAGGTCATTGATGGACGATTCACCCGAAGCTGCCGTCAACAAAGCTTTGCAAAGTCTGGCGAAAAGAACACCCCCTCGCGACTTTTAATCGTGCACAAGCTTGTCTAATTTCATTCTATACGCATGGACGTGGTCGAAACACAACTTGCAAACCCCAGCACGTTCATGGTCTTCTTTTCGTAATGTGACACAAAATAAATCACGTAAATAGGACGTGGAACGATCTTCTGTAGGAAACACGGATCGCCTTTTTTAGGGTGTACTTGTACACCACAGATGGCACACTCCGTACACGTAACGTCGTAAGTTTGAATGTGGCGATTGTGGACTTCGTTGGCGTTTTACCGTCATCCATGACCCCATTACCTTTAATTTAAAAACTGAACAAGTACGTTATTTTAGAAGAGTTTCAAACTAGTTTTATTGGTCATTATTGGTAATGTATATTGGCCTACACATGTGTGTGTGTTTATTTACGTGGAGGCGGTTATGCAATTCAAATCCCAGAGCGAATGTCGTTGACCGAGTGATTGACATATATTACCATGGCAACATTCACTCTTATCGCCTGACGTACAAGCTATTCTACATATTTGATTTCTAATCTACATGACCTCTGCATGACCTTCCAATCACTAGTTCAGGGTGGGGCCAAAATCTTTTGAAGTGTCCGACATACTAGTGCAGAGTAGTACAATCATGTGAGAGGAGGCCGGTGAGGGCGAAACGTCACGATGTATCTTACAGTCTAATATTGGGCATGCATTAGGATATTCATGTTTTTTATTCTCGCAAGAATGTTTTATGTTTTCATGTTTAATAAAATTATGCCTATGTTTAAAATGCTTGTGGCATTTTTCACATTTGAATTCAGGTGCTGACTCACCGCAAGTATCACAGTTATTTCTCATAGTATATATTTATAATAATATATTTTGAAATATTTATTTAAATGATTGTCTTAATTCAAAAATAACTTAAATATTTAGTATTAATATACGCAATGAATAAATCATTAAGCTTATCTCTCAATGATCTTAGGAATTTTAAATCCATGAAACCAATCAAAGGTGTTATATATTACTTAGAATATGGAAATAATACGTTTAAACTAAAACCTATACCACCTCCAAAACCTATAATAACAAGAAATTGCAATAATTGAATTAGATCATAAATAAAATAGTTTCAAAAAATAAAGTAAAAATATTTTGTATTATATATATATATATCAGTGTAAATGAGTGATACAGAACAGACTCAGTGTAAATGAGTGATACAGAACAGACTCAAGCAGAGACTGTAACTATAAAAAATAAAACAAAAAATCAAGGTAGAGTTGCATTGGGTAAAAAATTAGCAATAATACCAGCTGAAACAAAAAAACGAAAAAAATTAAAATCGATGGAGTTAAAAGAACAGATAGAGACAAAGGAGTCGATAGAGTCAATGGAACCAATAAAGGTGACAGAGTTTTCCCTACACTTTATTAATACTATGATTTTATTAACTCTTGGTTCACAAGTAATTGAGGTAGCTGGTTTATATTATAAAAGAGAGTGCATTTATGCACAGTTTTTGCAATCAGGCATAAATGATAAAGAAACTAAACAATTAGCGACACCACGACCGGATAAAAATAAAGCTCTGTTTGAAATGGAATAATTTTTTTTTTTATATATTATATATACACAATGACAGACTATACTAAACTGATCGTGAATGGTCTTTATGATGGTGCAGTTATATCTGCTTTAACAATAGCTAATAGTTTAATACTTGATAAAACTATAAAAATGGCTCCAGACAGTCCTAAAACAAGTGTTTCATTCAAGAAATTTGCTTATCTTGCAATAGCTATAAGTGGAGCAGTATTGGAGAAAGATATGTTAGAACAAAGAAATATGTTACCAGTTGATCCTTATAAAGGATAAATAAAAAGAATAATTTATATATTTATATATATCTAATATATACATAATGGGTGCGGCAATTGCGATGATGATTGGTGGTGCAGTTTTAAATCAGCTACCTTTGTTGGAGCTGGTTATTTAGGTAAGACACTTTCAGGTGATTCAAAACAAGAACATGAAAAAGAATTGAAGAGACATGATTTAGCTTTGGAAAATTTCAATAAAAATCGTGAAGTATGGCTAGAACACAGACAAAAAGTAATGGATGTTATAGCGAAACAAAAAAATTTAGATGTCCATGTGAGACAAAATCTGGTTCTGACTGATCAAAATTAGAATTTATATCAAGAATATCATCCTCAAACTGAACATTTCAAAAATGAACCCCACAATTTAGCGAGTATTATCGATCATCGGAAAATATGAAATTATATCAATATATTTATTTGGCTGGTGGTGGAATATTATTAGTTTATTGAACAAAACAATATATTTAAATTTCAAATAGAATGAAAGTTTGTAAATTATGTAAACAGAAAGGTGTAGCCCGTGATTGTACTAACATTTGCGGTACACTGTTTGGAAAATCCCATTGCTCATATTGTTGTAATTTAATGACAAAAATGAACTGGTATCATGTTATTCATTGTAATATATGTAGACGATTCCATATACCTCGGACGATATTTGTAAAAACATTTGTGGTAACACCTATGGAAGATTTCACTGTTTTAACTGCTGTACTATTAATAAACCACTAATTAAAAGCTTTCATGATCAAGTGAAAAGTAAAAATATTTATGATCCTAAAAATTATATCAAAATAGTTTTAAGAGGTATAATCTTAATTACTATCTTTTATCAATTGCTACTAGAATATTTTTATCACTTATGGAAGTTCACATAGAGCCAACATGATATCGATCACTTAACTTTGGTGTGATCATAAAAGTAATTCGATTATACTTAGGAAAATATGAGGAAGCAGCTAAAATATCAGAGTTGAAAACGAAGGCATTTTCACAGAATCAAATTCTTAGACAATTTTGGGATAAATTGAATGCAAAATATCCAGAGATAAGCTTTAGTTGGTGGCGTTTACGTTGGCGTCAAATATTTTTAAAAATAAAACAGTAAAAAATAGCAAAAAAAAACCAGTGACTTTTGTACCCACTTAGCATTTTTTTTGGTGTCAATTAAATCACAATTTACTCTCGTACAATTTATATGGATTTACTACTTTGTTACTTGTCTGTGTAACCTTATTTTAACTTAAGTTTATTTATTGAGATTGAGACTTTTGTGTACACATAAATTTTATATTTGACTGTCTGTACAACAGTGGCCAAGCACTGGTTTTTGTGGGATTTAAACCACTTAACATTCCAGTCGATACTCACATGAGTACCCTTACCCGTCCTAAGCTAACAGTTTCTGGAGCAGGCAATGTAATTTTTTCATGGTCCTCGCTGCAGCCTGGCTTAGGTTGTTACTCACATGAGCACCCTTACTGTCATCAGCTAACAGTTTCTGGAGCCATGGCAGCGCTATGCAAAGCGCGCAATTTATATAAAATTTTACTTTATATATATATATATTAATATTAAAAATAAAACTCTATCTACGGTTTTTGCCAACAATACATTTTTATTACAAAAGTACCTTTATTAATGGTTAATGTTGATGAAACCAATGTACAAACATACAGTTATTTATCAATTAATAATTACACAACTAAAACCACAAAAAAATCACTAATTTTTTTGTTATTCTCAATAATTTGTTTTTTTCTTACCAAACAGCAACCGAACAGCATGCTGGGTCTATTGTTATGTAAAAGTTAGGTTAGGTGTTTGGCGAGAAAAAATCAAAGAGTCATATCCACCACTTATCAAAATAAACGAACGTGTGTGAACTTTGGAACTCTATTGTTATGACAGACAATGTACACAATAAACTGAACGCATGTGAACTCACTACCTCTATTGTTATGACAGACAATGTACACAATAAACTGAACGTATTTGAACTCACTACCTCTATTGTTATAACAGACGGTGTACACAATAAACGAATGTGTGTGAACTTTGGAACTCTATTGTGTATATTAAACCCTTTATTTAAAGTAAAAATAGTTAATTTATGGGTATGTCGTTCTAGTAGTTCAAAAATCCTCTTGTTTTGTTTGCTCAAATTTTAATATAGATTAAACTCTTTATCTAAAGTAAAAATGGTGAAAAAGGGGGGTTGTCGTTTGGGTGATCGTCGTTTGGGTGATCCTATAGCCCTATGTTTTATACTACTGTTGACAAGCTTCAAGTTCAACATTGTTTTGTCAGATGTCAGTGAAGATACACAAGATAGTCATTCAGTATATGTAGATTCTGTTTATGTTGTAAGATCATCATTACTACTTTGAAAAAAAATCACAGTAGTCATGGTATCATACATACTAGGGACACATATACCATAGTGGTCAAAACACTGACAATAGTGGTAAGCACTTATTGAAATAAATCTTTAAAGATAGAGGAAATACTTCAGCATCAACATATATTAATTATTATTGTCAAAGATAAAGAAAGATCAGTGATGAAGCTGATATGTGATTTATATTTCATGTATACAAATTTAGTAGGTAAAGCTACAATGTAGTAAAATGGCATGTCCTGTCTACAAAAAGGATAGACTGAGCAGTTCAAACCATCTATGATGGCTCTCACATTTTGTTCTTAATGGTTTTGTAATTGATAGATCGTGTCACTGTCCTGTACAATGGTGTAATGTTGTGGTTCAGTTGTCTGTTTGTTACTGTTACTAGTATATTCACCAATCGTCTTATCTAACCTAGAGTTAGCTGTGACTGCAAGTGCAGGTTGTACTTTGACTGTACCCATGCAAAATTTGAAGTGTCACGAGGAGAAGAGTGAAAGTACAAGCTAATCACATGTATATTATTAAATCACTTCTTACCCTCCCAATCAACCCAGCCTTTATCACAAGTCAATATGCTGTGAGTCATTGGTAGAGCTGAGCAACAATGCATTTGTCCAGTTAAAGCTGCTGAAGTCGATTTTCAGCATATGTCAGAGATGTTTAAGATTTCACACTATGGAGAATAGGCAACTTAGCTTGTTAAGGCAAAAATAAATAATGAAAGTGAAGTTATATGTAACTTAAATCTAAAGGCCAGGTGAGTAATCTTTTAGTCAAATTACACCAATAAAAGTTAGCAACTTCTTGATAAAAGTTTTACAGTTACATTTACATATTTGTGGGGGTAAATAATAGAAAATTACATATTTTCCTCAGACATCCACCACCAATGAATTCATGAAAATGAAAAAAAACCTGTTTATGATACAAATGTGAGCTGTGCAAGTTTGAATTTAACTTCCAGTTGTTACATCATAATCAAGATAAACTCCTGATCATAAAATAGAATTTGCAGTGATAACACAATATTTGCATGGTTGGTTTATTCTCATATGATATTGTATTTACCATCTATCTATCTAATAAATTTATATAACGCCAAATATCCAAAGAAAACAATGTTCAGTGGCGCTTAGAGTTAGAAAGGAGATAAAAAAGCTCTCTGAAATATGTGGCTTGAAAATGTTAACATTTGGAGAGGTTTTAAAGTCCAGGGGTAGAGGGTTCCAAAGTTCAGGATCTGCTGAGGGGAAGGAACGGCGACCATAGGAAACCAGATTCCATTTGGGTGTATGCAGAAGGCATTTATCTGATGAACAAAGAGTGCGTAATGAAAAACGAGGTGTAAATAAGTTCTGTATTGTATTTAAAAATAGATTTGTTTTTAAAAATAGATTTTCTTGTTTTTATTTATCCAGTGAACATTTCTTGAGAAATTTAGCTCTTTTTTATTTACAGCAATTACTATATATTGATATATATTATATAATTATCATGGTGGATTTTCATTTTTATTTGAAATTGTTTCTTTTTTCTAATTTGAAGTTGTACATTGTATATTTACGAACAACACATTACAGTCAATCAAAACACTAATCAAATTTTACCTTCTCTGTCATGATGAGGATTTTAATACTTTTTTTATATACAGGTACATGTATGTGTTCTCTAAAATACAAATCAGAACAATCCACTGATTACAAATTTGTTAGGACATCTTAAAAAAATATTAAATTCTCTTTTTTGACAGTTTTGTGGCTAGATTATCTATGACACACAAACAACTTCATTAGAATTTGAAGATTTGTGGTTACCATGGCAATAAAATTGGTGATATTTAAAAATAGATCGTCATTTAAAAAAATTAAAAGATTGATAATAGATGGAGTGTTGTGCAAAACATTATGACACAAGGACTAATTCATTAGATTTTGGTGATAAAATAATGAATGGTTACCATGTTCAGCTATACATTGCCAACTCATTGCATTTCCCTGATATGTGTCCATGGCAACAAAACTATCAGTGAAATTTACAAATATAAACATTAGTGTCACCTATAATATAAATAATGGGTTTAGATTGAACTTTTCTTTAGTCACTGTGTCATATACAGTCTTTCCACCAATATTTTGTCAAAATCCCGCCATAACATTTGTTCAATATCTTGTCAAATATGTAATCCATAGATTATCCATAATCCCTGATTTTGGCCTCTACATCTATACTCACTATCAGCAAGACTAAAATATAAATATCTTTTATAGAGAAATTATTAAATAAATAGTTTATATAAATGTGTTAGAAATGTTTAAAATTAAAATTAATAAATCATATGTCAAGAAGTTGGATTTTCCATGAATGAGTTCAATATACGGCATTGCTATAGACAAAAGGTATTCTGGAAGCAACAGGTAAAGATTTTTTTTCAAATGGGTCAGAGGTGGGAGGGGGGATTTTATAATTGTGCATTTTATCCAATATAACAAAATAATTATTCTTTAAACCATTTTTGAATTTGTATATTTAATTAATCAATATTTTCATGTTTATTTCATTAAAATGTGGCCTATTTTTACCACCACTTTTCACATTTTTACACTTCACACACTAATGAGGTAACGTCCTTAAATATTTATGGAGTAATATACAATGAAAAAGTATCAACAACAAAATAGAAGAAGGATATCAAGCCTTCTAGTACTCAATTGTCACTGAAGAAAGCCAACCGTATTTCTAATTTTTGTTGTGAGGGCGCTTTTCACTGATGCCATATTGGATTCGTCAACAAGATTGTTTGTTGCTTATTTCCTCCTTAGTTGCCTTTGCTAAACACAGGTGATCTAGATAAACAGTGAAGATATTTCATTTATCATCAATGTCATGAATTGTATAAATAATATCTTTCTTCTTATCCTTCTTTCCTGTGAATTGTAATATCCTGTCTATCCATCCTTGTCTGGAAATGAACACAACTACTGTTTAGATTGTAAGTTATATTAAAGGAAAGATCATGTACTACTTTATTACTAGTTCTATCATATATATATATCATCAGGGGTTGTCTGATGATCGCACTATGCGTGAAACTCCGAATAACAACCAAGAAAGAGTTCCAAAACTACCAAAACTATTGCGCTCTGCCACTGCGGTATAGAGCACTGTCTTAGCAGATTGATACTTACCAAGTTATATATATAAATGTATATATATATATATATATATATATTATATATATATATGTATTATATATATATATATAGATTGATACTTACCAAGTTATATATATAAATATATATATATATATATATATATATATATATATATATATATATATATATATATATATATATATATATATATATAATTGTAATATCCTGTCTATCCATCCTTGTCTGGAAATGAACACAACTACTGTTTAGATTGTAAGTTATAATAAAGGAAGGATTATTTGCTACTTTATTATTAGTTATATGCATTATTTATATTAAAGTTTATTTGGATATAAGTCCTTGTATATAAAATAGTCTTGGTAAATATCATATATTTCAAACTTATTCAAAAGAAATATATATACTGAAGTAAACAATTTGATTTAGCTATAGACTCGTTTCTCTTGAAACTAATTTCTGTTGAAGGAAAGATACTCACCTAAATATTCTTACAATAGGATTTGCTTGCAATTCCTGATGCTTTTCCAATAAAACTTTATTAAACCACCTCCTCCTACAAGTACTGCCCTCAACGTTGGAAGACCAGTTGCGCTATGGAACACAATCTTAGTCCAGAAACCCAACTAAACTGAGAAAGTGGGGAAGGAGGGAGGGTCTGTTAGGTGAGAATCTTTCCTTCAACAGTAATTAGTTTCGGGAGAAACGACAATTCTGTTTCTGGCAAGATACTCACCTAAATATTCTTATATGAACAGCTGTGTCCTACCTTTCTTAAATGACTTAGGTCTGTCTAAATACCAGCGAAGTGCTCTCACTGGCCATTCTACTTTGTCTCTCCCAACAAAGTCGTCCAAAACCTGGTTCTTGGCCAGAAATCCTGGCACAGTATAATAATAATAATAATAATAATAATAATAATAATAATAATAATAATAATAATAATAATAATAATAATAATAATAATAATAATAATCTTTATTTATACTGGATAGTTCTTTAAGCATATAAACACTTGTGTCCCAAGAAGTCCAGTGAGGGCCATTCCTCATGGGTTCAGTGTTAATGCAGGGGGAAACCGAAGTACCCGGGGAAAACCTGCGTTGTTCGGTAGAGTCAAACTGAACAACACTCTTCGTACTTACAGCGTGGTAAATTTAATCGAACCCTGAATGGGGTTCGAACCCCGACTGCAGTGGTAAGAGGCAAGTGGTTTAACCACTCAGCCATCGACAACCCCTTCATTACTGCTGCTGTCCGAGAGAGATTAAAATGACCCTCACTAATACAGAGGGCATGGATTGCACTACGCCTTCTCCCAGATGCCAAGGCAACAAGAAAAGCTGTTTTGAGAGTAAGTGCTTTCAGTGACACAGAACCAATGGGCTCGAAAGGGGGTTCCTGTAACACTCGTAAAACCAGTGGCAGACTCCACTGTGGAACTGTTTGTTTAGAGGAGGACGCTTAAGAAGGAAGTGGCGAATCATGTTGGAGAGGATTTTGTCCTGTCCAAAATCGTCTCCTCCATCACTTTTTATTGTGACTGCAATGGCTGACCGATATACTTTAATAGTATTGGGAGAGTACTCTTTTGTGACAAAATGAAAAAGAAGGAAGTCTGCTAACTGCCTGTTAGTGACTTTGACAGGACTAATTTGTTTTCTGTTACACCAACTGCAGATGAGAATGGCTTGGGAACCATGCTTTGGTGGGCCAAAGAGGTTCCACTAGAACAATCATTGGCCCCTCTTCCTGGATTTTCCTGAGAACTCTGGGCAGCAGAATGACTGGTGGAAAGGCATATGCTATTATCCCCTCCCACGACATGGAGAGAGTATCCACTGCCATTGCTCTTGGAACTTGTACTGGGGATACATACATTGGCAGTTTCCTGTTCTTGTGTGTGGCAAAGAGATCCATTGATGGGCGACCCCGACAATGGAAAATCTGATCTACTACACTCTGTGGTTGTTCCCATTCAGTTTGTCGTATCCGACGCCAACGGGACAGTGCATCGGCTATCCCATTCTGCCTGCCTGGTAGGTGTCTTGCTATTAGCGTAATCTTTTTGTCCTGACCACATAGCATTAGATCTCACAACAGATAACATAGTGTTGGGGAGACTGTCCCCCCCCCCCCATTTTGTTTATGTAAGCAACTACTGTTGTGTTGTCTGAGTGTACTAATATGCAATGCCCCCTTACCAGAAACTTTAATTTCTGGAGGGCCATGAACACTGCTTTCAGCTCTAGCCAGTTTATGTGGTGACAGCGTTCGGTTAAATTCCATCGACCTGCTGTCATATGACCTCCCACATGCACCCCCATCCCTCATTTGATGCATCTGTTAATAAGGAGATGTCAGGGTTGGGGGGTACGAGTGATCTCCCTCTCAATAAATTCGCCATGTTCAGCCACCACTTGAGATGAAGCCAAAGAGAGGGACAAATAGGGATGGAAGTCTGCAACGGCTGACTGGATGGGCACCAAAGCGCTCTTAGGTACAACTGGATCGGGCACGCTCTTAGTCGTGCCCAATGGTGATGTCTATAAATGAATTCATCAGCCCCAGGAGAGATAGCAGACTCCTTGCTACTATTGAGCATTGTAGAAGGATGGACCAAAGAAGGTTAACAGTTTGCCGATTCGGTCCTCGGTTGGGCCAAGATTGCGCAAGCGGAACTTTCGACCACCCCTACCCAGTATGTTTCTCGCTAATGTACGTTCGCTTCGTTACAAAATCGATGAACTGTCTTGCCTCATACACACTAGGAAGGATTATCATGATTGTTCTATATTTTGTTTCACCGAAACTTGGTTAGACCCACTAATCCCAGATTCATCATTGACACCACCTGGTTTCACACTCTTTCGGTCAGACCGCGATTTCAAGGGAGTGAATAAGTCTATTGGAGGAGGACTATGTTTCCTATTGAATGACTCTTGGTGCACAGATGCCAAAGTTATTTCACACTCATGTACACCTGAGCTGGAAACACTTGTGATCAAATGTCGGCCATTTTATCTGCCGAGGGAATTCAGCTCACTTTTACTGACTGCAGTATACATACCACCAGATGTTAATGCAAATACAGCTATTGAACAACTTTCAGCCATCATTATGAAACATGAAAATGAGTACTCTGGGGCCTTTTCTATCGTCGCAGGTGACTTTAATCATTCTAACCTTAAAAAGGGCTTACCCAAGTATTACCAACATGTGGATTGTGCGACCCGCCAGGATAAAATCCTAGACCACTGTTACACGACCATCAAGGGAGCTTATCGGTCACTAATGCGAGCCCCTCTCGGTAACTCAGATCACAATATGATACATCTGGTTCCAGCATATAGACAGCAACTTAAACGCGAGAAGCCTACAAAGCGCCTTGTCCCGCAGTGGACTGAACAGGCTATTCAGCGGCTCCAGGGCTGCTTTGCATGTACGAACTGGGATTTGTTTATTGACAGTGCAGCTGACCTGGACGAGTGCACAGAAGTCACAATGAACTATATCAAGTTTTGTGAGGAGCTTTGTATTCCAAGAAAGCTCGTGACGTCATATGCTAATGACAAACCTTGGTTTGATCGATCAGTTGGTTTAGAACTTCGCGCAAGAGATAATGCATTTAAAAGTGGAGACACTCTAGCCATGAAAGCAGCAAGGTACGCCGTCAGGAGAGCCATCAGAGAGGCGAAGCACCGATATCAAACCAAACTTGAGGAGGATATTTCGGTTACAAATTCAAACGAGCTGTGGAAAGGCTTCAATAAAATTACAGGGTTTAAGCCCAGGTCAAAGTCTGCACCCAGTGATGACCCTTCCTTGCCCAACAAACTCAATGAATTTTATGCGCGATTTGATCAACCCCTGGGCACACTACATGTGATCAGTAGCGACAGTCTACCTCAACCGTTTGAGGTATCGCATGAAGACACTCACCGCGTTCTATCCAAACTGAAAGTGAAGAAGGCGCCAGGCCCTGATGGAATTAGTCCCCGTCTTTTGCGATCATGCAGGGATGAACTGTGTGAAATTATTTGCGCCATATTCAATTGGTCCTTAAAGATCTGTTATGTCCCAAATATATTAAAGAAAGCGATCATCATTCCTGTGCCAAAGCGTTCACCGGTTACATGTTTGAACGACTACCGTCCAGTTGCGTTAACATCGATAGTTATGAAATGTTTAGAGACTCTAGTAAGTCAGTACATTAGATCTAAACTCCCACCGTCTCTTGATCCATACCAATTTGCTTATAGAAAGAACAGATCAGTTGAGGATGCAATTTCATTAGCATTATTCAATGTAACGAGCTTCCTTGACCAGAAAATACCTAACTATTCCAGACTTTTATTCATCGATTACAGCTCAGCTTTCAATACAATTTCACCCTTTAGATTATATGACAAACTAATATCGCTAGGACTTACTGCTAGTATATGTAAATGGGTGTTACATTTTTTATTAGATCGATCACAAGTTGTTAAAATTGGAAATAATTATTCGAAATCTCTAGTTCTTAATACTGGTACACCTCAAGGTTGTAATTTGTCGCCAATGTTATACTCATTATTTACCCATGATTGCGTTACTGTGTCTGATAATAATTTTATCATCAAATTTGCTGATGACACCACCGTCGGCGGATTAATAAAAAACGATGAAACATCATATCGTAATGAAGTGAACACTATCATAACATGGTGCTCTGAAAACAATCTTGAACTGAATGTCAAAAAGACCAAAGAGATTATTGTGGACTTTCGAAGGAATCCATCTGATATCGTTCCTCTAGTCATCAACAACTCAGAGGTTGAAATAGTGCAGTATTTTAAGTTTCTCGGTGTTTACCTCTCAGCCGATCTGAAATGGGAAATCAATACTGATCATATTGTGAAGAAAGCACAGAAAAGACTGTTCTTCTTAAGACGATTGAGAAGTTTCCGTGTCAGCCAGGGACTGTTGATTAAGTTCTACCGAGCGGTGATTGAGAGTGTCCTGACACTGTCAATCATCGTTTGGTGGGGCAATGCCACAGTTGATGACCGGAAACGTCTCAATCGAATCGTTAACACTGCCAGTAGCATCATTGGATGTCAACTTCCTTTTCTTAATGAGTTGTACAACGCTCAAGTAAAGAAAAGAGCTCAGTCAATTGTAAAAGACGATTTCCATCCAGCACGTAATTTATTCCAACTTATGCGCTCAGGCGAGCGGTACCGTTCGATCAAATCAGGTTCTAATCGCACATTGTTTAGCTTTTACCCAACTGCAGTCCGCACTCTTAATGAATCAAGTTAAGTTCTCTATTGACGCATCAATTTCGTGTTAGGAGTCCTCTACAGAATATTGTTTTTGTAAATTTTTCATTACACGCAAAATCAATGCACATTTCATTATATATGTATCAGTATATATATGACAATAAAACACATATCAATTACATATCAATTATCAAACAACTCCAAATTCCGTCAGCAATCTCATTCCCACAAAGGTCATGTCCTGGGTAGGAGTCAAACATGATTTCTCCCGACTGGGAATAAATCCTAGTCCTTGGAGAAGATCTGTCGTCACAGCCACTTGAGTGGCTAGTATGACCCGTTCCTTCCCCCTCAGTAACCAATCGTCTAAATAGGGGTGTAACAGAATTGAATGTTGGTGTAACCAGCTGAATGGCAGCCAACACCGCTCTGGGTGTTTCCATTTGAAACTTGGGGACTACCAGATACCGATTGAGAACGGGGAGGTTGAGAATTGGTCTCCAGCCTCCCAACTGTTTGGAGACGAAAAACAGGTGGTTGAAAAACCCTGGTCCCTCGTTTTTTAGGTTGACTGTACGAATAGCAGCCTTTTCTAAAAGACCTTGAATGGCCTCTCTTAAGGCAATAACCCGATCTGGTTGCCTTGGTAATGGGGTACCTATAACCTTCGTTGACTGTGATACGAAGTCTAGGATGTATCCGTCACTTACTGTATTTAGCACCCAACTGTCGGATGATATTGTGGACCAGTTATGTGCATAGAAAAGGAATCGTCCCCCACTGGACTTTGCTGTGCTGGCGGGGGGACAGTGAGAGTGGTTATTGGGTCAGGAGCACTGAGCACTCCCTGACCCCTACCTGTGGAATCTGAGAATGGTCTGGGCATGTTGTCGGTCTTAGGCTTAGACACATTACATCGCCCCTGACCCCTATTAAAAGTCTTGGACTTGTAAGGAGCACTGGGTTGCTTGCCTTGTCCAACGGGCACTGGTCGATTGCCAGCTTGTTTTGCCCTAGGCTGTTGTACACGTGGTGTAGAAGGATTATCCCATAATAGGCGTTCTCGTTGTTTAACCTCACTGGCACATGCTGCTAGCGCAGTGAGACAACCATCGAACAGACTGGTTGTGGCAATAGGAGCTAAACGAGCTTCCTGTTTCAACTCAATGAAACAGATTTGCGTTTCAAAAAGCACCCCTCTCCATTAATTGGAGAGTTGTATACTCTCTGCAAGCAGACTCTGCTATATGAGACAAACCCTTATCCACAATCGCAATAATTCGAGACTCTTGAGGTTTACAGCCTGAAGTTCTTTGAATAGTACAGCTAAGAACCAGTTCAGTGTTGACGTTACATAAAGTTGTTGATGCGCAGAATCACCCAACATTTTAATGTGAGCTTTGTCTATATAGACAGCTATAAACGATGATGGATCCTGATCCACTGCATCTACATCACCATCCAGTGGGGGTGTGAACATGCTGGTTGTGATGAATGAGTGCCGTATGCCTTAACTCCATAACAAAACCATGGATAGGCCCGAGCTCGTAAGGCTGTATGGTCCTTTCCACTGCCGACCACTTCCTGGTAAATCTTATCATGAAGAGGCTGACCCAGGGATGAATGTCAATGACAAGGGGGTTGACTGGTCTTTTGGATTGCTAGCCTGTAAGGCAGCACCAGTTTCAGACAAAGGAGGGAGAACCAAATTAGGAGGGGTGCACTCAGCTGGGAAGTGTGAGTAGACCCACTGAATACAATCCTTGTATGCCAACACCGGTTCTTCTTCCGTACATGGGGAAGAGGTTCGAGAGATTGTTGGACTGTGACCTCTTGACCTCTCTTCCTCCCCTGAGGATTTTCCCGAAATCCTTGCTATGAGATGCTGCAACTGAAATAGCATCAGGATCAGCCATCCTCTCCCTGTGAGAAACACGTTGATAACTTGGCATGGCACCCCTGTGCTCTGATCAGATGTGGGTGCCCCCGCACGTGTTAACTCTGGGTGGAGAGCCGCTACAGCCTCTTAAACTGCTTGTCTAATGACTTCTGTATCAATAGAAGCAGGCTGATGATAAGCTGAACGACTTGCTGGTTCTGGCCGTTGGTGGCGCTCTACCACATGCCGGCTCTAGTCATAGTAAGCATGCATGTCGACGATCCAAATCTATGAGTCGTTTCATGGTCATAGTGACATTGGTAATGCCTTCTGTTACCCGACCGTGATGTCGATGATTGTCGACGTCGATACCATTCACAATGTCTATACTACGACGACCTAGAACTGGGTGACTCGGACCTTGAAGAACGATAATACTTGTGTGACCTCTGACCTCGACATTATTTCTTATATCGAGAGAGACCTACCTCGCCTGCTTTTATAGCGACGAGGACTGTTATCCGATTGAGAAGAGGACGAGACCGTACTATCATGACTCTCACATCTCCTCTGCCTAAACGGGGCCGGAGAACATGAGTGTAAAACTGAACGATGCCGTGGTGAAAGACGCACAGACACTCATTCATCGCCAGGCATTGAAGGTAATACGGCATTATTATTAGTATTACTAGGCATTTTACCTAACAATGGGTCTCGAAAAGTCTCCGTTCTGATAACATTTGAGCTACTACCTAGACTGGTAAACAAACAGGGGGCCGGTTAAATACTGTTACCTTGACTACCGACACAGGCAGATCGCATTGGACCAGTGTCAGACTTGCGATTGCCTAACGGAGAGTTGTTACGATCAGACTGGTTGTGAAGGTGCTGAGTTAACGAACCGCCATTCACCCCAGTTGACATAGAGGTACTAGTTTTGCCCAATCAGTGCATTCTTACCTACTGTTGAATCTGAAAGGGAAGACATAGCATGGCCTGCACCGCCTGGCAAAGTACTAGACAAAATGGACATACCTTTGCGACGCATCTACTTACCTTTGCCATGATCAATGCTCGGACCGAGCTCGGCCCACAATAGCGGGTCCCAAGACATACACACTGTGCACGGAGCATCACTAGGACACTGCTGAGAATTCCGGCAGACAGAATGGTCATCGCGATTTGCCATAGAATGACCACAATCCCCTTTCTTCTTACCTTTAGGCATGATGATAGGGAGAATAAAAAACAATGTATCGATAAACGGTATATAAGCAAGGTGGGTAATAAAACCGCCCACATTACCATGATCTAGAAAACAAAAATCTTCACAGAAAAAGTGAAGAAAAATCAGCGAAAAGATTTACAAAAAGGTTGCTAGTCAATATATTGTCAACAAAACCGCAAACCACAAAAAATCAGTGATCAGCAGGGGAAAAACACCGTATTTCTGGTACACTAGATAACACTACGTGACTCATACTGTGTTCCACAAAAAAAGCAACTGGTCTTCCAACGTTGAGGGCAGTAATTGCAGGAGGAGGTGGGTTAATAAAGTTTTATTGGAAAAGCATCGGGAATTGCAAGCAAATCCTATTGTAAGAATATTCAGGTGAGTATCTCTCTGGAAACAGAATCCCAGTTGTTTATGTTAATGTATGTATACAGATTATTACAGATTACATTTCAGTCAAGTGTGGTAGTAAATTGGACAAATATTTGAGTGTATCTACATAGA
Organism: Glandiceps talaboti; assembly: GCF_964340395.1. Classification (NCBI taxonomy): domain Eukaryota; kingdom Metazoa; phylum Hemichordata; class Enteropneusta; family Spengelidae; genus Glandiceps; species Glandiceps talaboti. Next base: position 17,205,359 of record NC_135559.1, read on the forward strand.
TAGTAAAGATATTCATTTCACATATGTCACACTAATTTACAGTGGAGTTGATCAAAAACATCATGAATTATATAAATAATGTCTTTCTTTTTATCATTCTTTCCTGTAAATTTTAAAATCCTGTCTATCCATCCTTGTCTGGAAATGAATACAACAACTCTACAGCCTGTAAGTTATAAAAAAGGAGAATTATTTACTACTTTATTACTAGCAATATGCATTATTTATATTAGAGTTTATTTGGATATAAGTCATTGTATATAAAATATTATTGGTAAATATGATGTATGTCACATTTATTCAAACGATATATATATATATATATATATATATATATATATATATATATATATATATATATATATATATATATACTGATGTAAACAATGAGATTTAGCTATAGATTAACAGATGTTTATGTAACTGTATGTATACAGAATATTAGATTAGATTTCAGTCATATTTGAGGATATCTGGATAGACAGTAAAGATATTCATTCTCATGTCACACTAATTTACAGTGTAGTTGATCATCAATGTCATGAATTATATAAATAATATCTTTCTTTTTATCCTTCATTCCTGTGAATTTTGATATCCTGTTTACCCTTCCTTGTCTGGGAATGGACACAACTACTCTACAGGTGGTAAGTTATAATAAAGGAAGGATTATTTACTACCTTATTACTAGTTATATGCATTATTTATATTAGAGTTTAAATGGATATAAGTCCTGGTATATAAAATATACTTGGTAAATATCATGTATTTCACACCTTTTTCAAAAGAAATATACATACTGATATAAACAATTTTATTTAGCTATAGATTACTAGTTGGTCATGTAAATGTATGTATATAGAATATTACAGATTAGGTTTCAGTCATGTGTGGTAGTAGGTTGGACAAATATTTTTGTGTATCTAGATAGACAGTAAAGATATTAATTTCACATATGCCACACTAATTTACAGTGTCGTTGATCAAAAATATCATGAATTGTATAAATAATGCCTTCCTTTGTATCCTTCTTTCCTGTGAATTTCAATATCCTGTCTAACCATCCTTGTCTGGAAATATATATATATATATATATATATATATATATATATATATATATATATATATATATATATATATATATATACTGATGTAAACAATGGGATTTAGCTATAGATTAACAGATGTTTATGTAACTGTATGTATACAGAATATTACAGATGTCACACTAATTTACAGTGTAGTTGATAAAAATGTCATGAATTATATAAATAATATCTTTCTTTTTATCCATCTGTCCTGTCAATTTCAATAACCTGTCTATCCATCCTTGTCTGGAAATGAACAAAACTGCTGTACAGATTGTAAGTTATAATAAAGGAAGGATTATTTACTACCTTATCACTAGTTATATGCATTATTTATATTAGAGTTGAATTAGATATAAGGCCTTGTATATAAAATATTCTTGTTAAATATCATGTATTTCACACTTATTCAAAAGAAAAAAAAATATATATACTGATCTAAATGATTTGATTTAGCTATAGATTACTAGTTGTTTATGTAAATATATGTATACAGAATATTACAGATTAGATTTCACTCATATTTGAGTGTATCTAGATGGACAGTAAAGATATTCATTTCACATATGTCACACTAATTTACAGAGTAGTTGATCATCAATGTCATGAATTATATAAATGATATCTTTCTTGTTATCTTTCTTTCCTGTGATTGTTAATATCCTGTCTATCCATCCGTGTCTGGAAATGAACTACTCTACAGGAGGTAAGTTATAATAAAGGAAGGATAATTTACTACTTTATTACTAGTTATAGTCATTATTTATATTAGAGTTTAATTGAATATAAGTGTAGTTGATCATCAATTTCCTGAATTATATACAAAATATCTTTCTTTCGTTTTCTCCTGTGAATTTAAATATCATGTCTATCCATCCTTGTCTGTAAATGTACTTATTATGGACATATTAATAATCTTGTCTTTTGAGATAGGTATCGGTGCGGTTTAATTTAATGTTCTTCTTTTTACCATTTCCTTTATCTCTTCCACTGTCGTCCGCTTTGTTGTTCATCTCTATGGTGATTAGGTTGATACTGAAGAGATAAAGAGGGTAAGTACTGAAAAGAATCATAAAATTGTAAAAGTCATTTTAAACCATGAATCGGCATTATGACTATGAATAATTACATGTTTTAAAGTGTACATTAAATGCTAGTAATTTCAATGGCTTTTAAAGTTTTTTTTAGCTTAAAAACAAAAAAAATGGATTAATATTCCTAGTTTGTGCGCATCAGCTAGAAAGTCTCAAAAGTAGTTATCTCTCTGATCGTTACAAAGTTTTCAAAATGTTGTGTAAGCAAAAGCCACGTTTAATGTTTATTTATGAATCACTAATTATCAGTACCTGCAATACCATTTTACCTCATGCTAGTGTCTCAAAATAGAAGAGCTACTGAGTTGGAAGACGTCATTACAATGTTAGTTATGCTTGTATAGTACATTGACTATTTGTATAGCTGTTTTCGTTAGGTAAGGGAGCCGTCATTATGTACAGTGGGGTCGAGGGTCGGGGGAATTGAGGGGGGGGGGTGCACTCAAAAATTCCAATGTCTTAGGGGATTACTGGAAAATAAGAGAAATGGGGAGTGGGGTACAAATCTATGAGTCGTTTCATGGTCATAGTGACATTGGTAATGCCTTCTGTTACCCGACCGTGATGTCGATGATTGTCGACGTCGATACCATTCAGAATGTCTATACTACGACGACCTAGAACTGGGTGACTCGGACCTTGAAGAACGTGATGCACTATGATATATAATACTCTGAACAAAACTTTAAATACAATATAAAGTGTAACTTTATTACTTTCAACTTAAATATAATGAACAAATGATGTAGTAGAAATACTTCATGTAAGTTCTCATTTCTACTGTTTAACAAAGATACACCCTCAAGTCATTTCTCTGAAAATACACAAACTGTTTCAATCATCTTTGAGATCTGATTATGTTTATGTCTGACAATTTCAAAATGGTCCAAGCTCTATGCCTTTCAGAAAATTGCAGGCATTTAACACTTGGTAGGACTGATAATAAATATGACAAATACAACAGTAAAGATTGTGAAGATAAAGTGTGTATAAATGTACATTATATGAATAAAATATTATAAATGTCTGATTCAACCTTTCACGAATTTAGCAAAAGTATGAACTGCAATCAATTCCTGTTGAGACTATAAGTGTAAATATGTAGAAAAATGTAATAATGCTATGCTGTAGAAAAGTTTAGAACCAGATTTAAACTGAATGCCTTCTGTAAGGGCAAAGTTTTAAGATTGCCGTTCCTACAGACAATTGTTGGAATACATATGCAATAAGTTATTTTTTCTCATTGATGGCTATTTGCCCATCGCTGTTAGTGATCTCCTGGCCAACTGCAACATGTAATTTGAAACTTTATAGAATGTTGTTGTAGCATAGCACTCAACGTAGAAAAAAAATTGTTTCTGGTCAGCGCCTATCACTTAGGTACCCTCCTGCCTGCATTATTTTGTTTCATGTTTGTCCAGCCAATTCGGTCTGCAGATGAAAGGGAAAACGCAAAAGTAACTCTCCCTACCTTAATTGCCACCAGTGAAGACAACTGCAAAACTAATCATGAACTAGCCTATGACATCTGGCCCACATACACACACATTAACTGCAATGATAAATAGATTGATTAACATTTGTTGAGAATGTAAAAAAAAATTACATCGTCGCACCACTTTAGACAACATTTCCTGACCAGAAACTATTTTTTTCTTTTTTATGTGACCTACAGAAAATATGTCAATAACTTATTACAACTAAAAGCTACATTAGGGATATTTTCAGGACAGGTGCACTTTGGTATCGCAAATGCATGTACCAAGTTATAATAATTTCAAGCGTGCATGCTTGAGATATAGCCTAATTACCGAAAACCATTAATTATGTGAATGGATCATTAATATTAATGGGATGTTTACCAAAAATAATCACTTCTTGCCATTACCCTACGGGACATGTGTGCACAATTTCGTTTGAATTGAGCCAGCCGTTATGGAGAAAACGATGACACAGACAGACAGACAGACAGACAGACAGACAGACGCACTTCAACCCACTAATATATCTCTTCCTTACGAAAGAAAAAAGAAAGCATTTAAAACTCCTATATTACATCCATTCAAGAAAATCATTGTTCTTATTTTAAGTTAAAGAAGCTATAAATTGTTTCCTCACTATCCCTGATTATAATCAGTATGGCTTTCAACAACATCTCTTCAAAATTTATAAAACCGATTTTTCCTTTCACCAAATGTGATATTCTAAATTGTTCAAAGTGGTCTGTCAGGCCACAGTGTGATGGAATTGATCTGGATAATTGAGCATTTTTGGAAAAGCACAATTGCAAAATTATTACACCCGTTGTTTTTTATATAATTATTTTTAAATAATTATTTTATCAAACAATTTGATTCACATTTGTTGAAGTGATAGAGTCGCTGCCTTCTAAGAACACATAACTTTATATTATTAATATATACAGTGTGTGTGGGGGGGGGGGGGAAGGGGGAGTGTCACTCAAATATACCATGTAAAATAGGTGGGGTTATTAATTTATTACAGCAAAATGGAGGGGGGGTGAGGCTATCCATATTTTCAAATTTTTTCATTACCATTTTTCAAACCCCAAACCTTCCCCCAGGCCATAAATAACGACAGCTCCCTAAGTAAACTGCCAAGTTCAGATGAGGATTTACACTAAGGAGTCTGACAGATTTATAGAGAAAGTTGGCCAAAAATAAAAGAAGAATCCCAAAATAATTCTTATGGCTCTTGTAAGATAACACTCATACAAGAATGTATGATTTGTTTTCATGTGTTTTATATATAATTTATATTAATCTATTATTTTTGTTTTGCTTGTTTCTGTATGTTTTTGACTCTAGATAATGAATTGTTACATTATTTCATGTCAAACCAGATTTAAAGTGAATGCCTCCCGTAAGGGAATCAATAATTACGCCAATTAAACTTTAAAAACTATGGTAACAGGAATTTTTTGGAGGACAAGAATGATTTCTTAGGTTAATGTATGTGCCAAATTATACGGAATTTTAAGAGTGTGTGATACTGCTTAATTACTGAATATCGTTCATTATTCAAAATACTCATTAAAGGTAAAGGTTGTAGCAACAAACTTCATAGGACAGATACGTATTATTGTGGTTGATATATGTATCATATTATACGGTATTTGAAGCTTGCATTTTTAAGATACAGCCTAGTTACCTAAAATCATTAATTATGCAATTTTTTAATAAAACTGTAAGCTATATCAACAAATTTTATAGGATATATCCGCTTTGTTATGATTAATTTATGTACTAAATGATATTGAAATTCAAGTATGTATTCTTACGATATATCCTAATTACCGAAAATCATTAATTATGCAAATTAGTTATCAACACTATAAGGTACATCAAACCTTTAACAAACATTATAGGGTGTATAAACTTTGCTATGTTTAATGTGTGAAGTAAATTACTACAATTAAAGTGAGATATTCATATCATAATTGTAGTAATTAACAATAGAATCTCATTCTATTACACAGCAACTTGAAA